>NW_016167555.1:5644-21227 GCF_001687245.7 Rhagoletis zephyria
ACACATTTCGAACCGAACACTGATTTTGGTAATAAAATTCAATGATTTGCAAGCGTTGCTCGTTAGTAAGTCTATTCATGATGAAATTTCAAAGCATACTGAGCATCTTTCTCTTTGACACCATGTCTGAAATCCCACGTGATCTGTCAAATACTAATGCATGAAAATCCTAACCTCAAAAAAATCACCCGTTACATACATTTCCACTACATACATTTCCACTACATACATTTCCACTACATACATTTCCACTACATACATCTTATACATATGTGTGCAGAGGAAGCACAGTAGCGCGGAGCAGCGCCTACCAATAAAATAAGACAAATAGGTTGAGAGTAGCCATTGCCATCGCCATCAGTTTTGTTATGAAATAACCAGTTTTTGAAGCGTTGCATGTCTGCTGGATATACAGCTTTTCATTTTGGTTGTTGTTGTGCTCTTTATTATTGTTAATACGGCCTTATAGCTGCTCACGTAGCCCCTACACACACACATACAAACGTGCTTATGCATGTCCTTATCAGTGTTGCCATTTTAGTTTTCCGGTTAGATTTAGCTTTATTTATGATCGAAACTAAATGTCGTTTTCGTGATTTTGTTCCCAAGAGAGCTTAAAAACCCAAGCCGAAAGTGAGAACAAAATTGTCGAGAACAAACGAAAGTTTCTTTTATGGGAACATTCTTGACATAACATTTTTTTCTCATGCAGAACTAAACTAAAATCGGCATGCGTTCTCGGTCCCTGGTTTAGCTGCTAGCAATAATCCAAGTTTCGTATTAAAATAATTTATAATTTTTTAGCTTTTTATCTCTATAATGTATAAAAATGAATTGCTGTTCGTGTGTTGTCGCATAACTCAAGAACGGCTGAACGGATTTGCATCGTTTTTACTTAGTTTTGTGTCCTTTTGTCTGTAGAAGGTTTGTAAGGAGAAAATTGGAAAAGTGGTGTTGCCACATAACTGCAATATTAGAAAAAATGTTAATTATAAATAAGCCGCAATAATGCTATTTCACTGAAAATGCATAAAAACTTAATATAGAAAAAAAATTTTGATAGGGTTGCCACCATTCAATAAAATCTTTATTATATGAAAATGTATTGCTGTATCAAAAAACATTTAATTTAAATAAGCCGCAATAATGCTATGTAACACTGGAAATCGTAAACGTGAACTTTTGGTAAAAATGTTGGACCAAAATATTTCAGAAAAAAACTTTATTTTTTGGGGGGACGAAGTTCGCTGGGTCTCCTTAATTTATTTAAAAAATATTAACTATGAACATGAATAGGCGAATTTAAATATTGGATATGAAATCAAAAACAAATATAAATGCTTCCATTATTTCGAAATTCAGCAACATCTTACTGAAATAAGTTACACATCTAATTTACGTGCTAACTTATATATATTCAAATTCATCCGCATCTAAAATGCTGCTCCCTTCCAAAAGTCACAGACTTTCCTGTAATTAGGCTTCTGCAAAATGATGTAGGGTGTTCCTTCATCAACTTAATGAGCAACTGGCGAACCTAAAATAGAAGTGAGAGGAGCTACTAACTAAAAGTCGAATAACCAGAATATTCTCTACACGCCCGTAATTGAGGCAATAAACGGCGGTCCTTTGAGGATAATGTAAGTTACAGTAGGAGTAGAATAAAAACAATGGGTAAATATTATATTATTTATATATAAGCGCCAAAGAATTTGATTCAAAATTCAAATTTACTTTTCAAATGTATCAACACACATATGTATTTGCGTGATTTTTCATATACATACCCAAGTATGCAGCTGTTGACGTAAGAGGTAAAGTCGAAAAATGGCGAGATCCCTGATCAAGGTGGACCATTCAGACTTTTTTTGAAGGTATCATGAAATTTGAAGTCAATCCGATTTCTAGTTTCCAAGATGTAGCAATTTGAAAATACAAACATACCCAGGCATGTTGCAGGTTAAATACACTGTGCGACAGCCGCTGGTTTGAATTGTCACACAGTGATATTGGCACTCGTAGGAAATTATTATAACCCCGAAAACATATTCTGAGCATTCAGAATATATGAGTCCGAAAGGTGTCCTAGGTAGGTAAGAAATATGAGTTTCAAAAACAAAAAATTTTTTACTCTTATATGAATCTTTTAGGATTCATATATGAGCCAAGTTATGAGCCAGCACCTTGTGCCAATATAAAAACAATAAAGATTTGAAATTTGTATCTAAACTTGTTTATACAGAAATTGAAAACAATTAGAAAACAAAAAATGAACAAAATTTAGCTTCAGCTGCTGCTATTGAATGCATGTTGGAATGTGTATATGCATGTAAGTATGTATGTATGTTATTTGCAAGGACTTTTTGCGGAATGCCTTTGCAAATATAGTGAGTTGAATAAGACTCAAAGAGCAACCTAAAATAATAGTCCGAATGTAGCAATTTATGAGGCCGATAAGGGTCTCAAAAAGAGTCATATATGAGGCCAAAACTTGTTTTAAAAGAGTCCAAAATGAGCCGTATATGAGGCCAATAAGAGTCCAATATGACTCATATTGAGGCTCATTTGATGTATGAATTTAAGCTCATATAAGTCGACATTCGTAGGAAGGGAAACACACTCATATCGGACTCTTATATGAGCTCATTATGAGCGTAATTGCTCCGAAATAGGACTCCATAAAGACTCATTTATGACTCCAAATGTTTGCTGGGTAACCACTAAAATACATATACGAATTTTCAGTTTAGAGACATGCATGCATCTTTAGCTTTTTTAGCTAGAAATCAAATATTTATTTATTTTTGTTTTCTTGGCTTTTTATCCATTCCTCTATAAAAGTTCTGGCAACACTGCTCCTTATACACATGTACACTAAAATGTGCTATAAAATAAAAGTCAATGGGCTAGTCAGAGTAACACCACTCATCGTCAGCCAACAGGCGTTGCTGCTTGAAATAATGATGAAAATGAAAGCACTTCCCAACGTGCTGTACAGCAACCAGCGTTTGGGGGGCAAAAGTTGCAGCACAATCAGCAGCATCAAAATTGTGTCTTGTTCTCTTATTTATTGTTGCTTGTAGGGCTTTGTTTTGTTGACCGACTGGCTGAGTTGGCTGGTTGCATGCGTGTATCCCTGACCTGTCGCCTACAACACACCTGCTGCGCGTTGTTGCACACTTAATACATATTGTCGTCGTCCCTACATATGTATGTATGTATGTAGCATGTGGGACTCTTGGTTGCATGGCAGACATATTGAATGACTTTTTGACTATTAGTTGACCATTATTGCATGATAGCATGCTTTCGAATACATATTTTCATATTTAGTTAGTTAACATTGTAGATGCCCGGTGGTATATGGACATGAGGGCTGACGAATATGTTGTATGTTGTAATAAAAAGGATTGTTTTCTCTGTAATCTGAAAAAATAACTTTTTGGAAGCAAATAAAAAAAAATATCATATACACATCGGAATGCTTAAAAGGGATATTGATTTAGTTACACATGTACAGGTACTATCAAAATATGTATTATTATTGTGTATAACAGTACATTGGGTTCGTGCCAAAGCTTTCAATTACCCATATCAGTTTGAAAGCTTAATTTAAGAGGATCTTTAAGTCATAAAAATGTTTGTCCTGAGTGGGTCCAAAAAATACCCACAATCGAAATTTAATTCTTACATTCTTATTTATGATGACTCGATCTCAAATTGGGAGTAAAATTGTTAAACCACAAAAAGGATTGAAAACCCGAATGGCATTTTTTCCGTGGACAATCAAGCGATTAGCCAGCCGAGCTACATATATTCAAGGAAAACCTAGATACTCATTTTACCACAGATGGGCAGGTTAGCTGTACTTTAATATAATGAATAAAATATTTGAAATTGCTTTACCAGTACAAGGAACGCGCAGCTGACATGCCTCTGCACAGTACCGCCTTCTTCTTCTTCTTCTTCTTCTTCTTCTTCTTCTTCTTCTTCTTCTTATTCTTTGGCTCTGTAACCGTCTGAGCGTTTTTGGCTGAGTTCAAGAAAGCACGCCAGTCGCTCCTCTTCTGTGCCAACTGACGCCAATTGGAAATGCCAAATGAAGCAAAATCCTTCTCCACTTGGTCTTTTCATATCAGTGGCAGTCTCCCTCTTCCTCTGAGACCACCAGCGGTTTCCGAGTTAAATACTTTCAAAGTTGGAGCATCGGTGTTCATTCGAACGACATGGCCAAGTCAGCGGAGCCGCTGAATTTTAACTCGCTGCACTACTTATGTCTATATCGTTGTAAAGCTCATAGAGCTCATCGTTAAATCGACTGCGGTATTCACGGTCGGCAATGCGTAAAGGCCCATAAACCTTCTGCAAAATATTTCTCTCGAATACTCCAAGAGTTGGATGTTGTCATTGTCCATGCTTCTGCGCCATATACCAGCACGGGCATGATGAGTGACTTATGGAGAGTGGTTTCCGTACGTCGAGAGAGGACTTTACTTCTCAAATTCCTACTTAATCTAAAGTGGCACTTGATGGCAAGAGTGGTTCTGCATTGGATTTCGCTGCTGAAGTTATTATCGGTGTTAATTCTGGTTCCCAAATAAACGAAAATCTCCACTTTCTCGAAACTATAACTGTAAATCGTGAGCTAGGTGCCAAGGCGCGAATGTGCTGACTGTTTGTTTGATGACAGGAGACACTTCGTCTTGTCCTCGTTTACCACCAGACCCATTCGCTTTGCTTCTTTATCAAAATTGGAAAAGGCAGACAAGACTTCACAGTTTTTGTTACCGATGATGTCCATGTCACAAATTAAAAGAGTATATACATAAGCATAACATTTTATTTAAAAGCATTCCTATTTTAATGTGTTTAAGACTTAAATAAATAATACAACTACCTAAAATGTCGGATGTGACTCTATTGGCTAACATGTAGGTATATTAAGTTTTTTTTACTAAAATAAGAAAATAAAATTGAAAATTTAAATTTAATTTTTTGGATTTTTTGTTATTAAAATGTATGTCCAATAACTCTTGTCAATAGATATATAAGGCGGCTTAGTGTAAAAATCAATTAAATCAATTAAAAAAATTGCAATTAAAAATTGCAGTAATTTCACTGCGCCATAACAATTGATCATTGAAAAATTCCAATACGTTCTTATATGCTGTATATATATGTAAGTATCCATTATGAATTTCCAAGAATTTATGTAGATAGGTTAGGTTAGGTTGATTGTGGCAGACCTCACCAGGGGTCTCACTTAGACATTAATTGGGTTGTCCATTGTGTTACCACATTTACACGAGTTCTTTGAACGGCAACTAAGATATTCTGTGTTAGAAACTAAGAGAAGCGCTGGGTGCTCAGAACAAAGTTCCGCAGGCAGCTGATGTCCACTCCGGAGAGCTTTCCTGGAGTATTGAAGAAATGAGCACCGAGGTGCTTAAACCTTAGTCTTGCGAATGCCGGGCAGCTCAGAAGGAAGTGCTGAGATGATTCCACCTCATCTTCCAAACAACTGCGACAGTAGGGATCTGTGATGATGTTAAGTCGCACCGCGTGGGTTCCTATAGGACAATGTCCGGCCAGTACACAATTTATGTAGTTACAACTTTCAAAAATAAAATTATGTATATTAAAAATTTAAAAATTGATTCGTGCTAAACATCGGTAGGTCTTATTTAGCGGGGTGGGTATAAAAGTACAAGAGTTTATAAGTCATTACTGATAAACTTTAGACTTATCCCACAACTGATTACCTCTATCTCTACGTATTCAAGTTATTACTTACATAGCTATGAGTTTCCTTGGACAGCAGTTGGGTGCTCACTTATGTATGTTATTACAAATTCATTTAGCTGTCAATAACTTTGTTGTTGCTACTAGGACTCCATGATTCTTAACTATTACTTCCTAACGTTGGCGGGCCAAAAAATAGGGATGCGACAATTTAACAAGCTTTTGGCTAGTTTTCTTTTGTTTTTTTTTAATGCTTATTATTTTTTTTTTAAGTATCTAACCAAAACTATGTATGTAAGTAAATATTTTCAAATTTTTTTAAAGTTATTTGTTTTTGTTGTTTAAAGTTTTAAAAATATTCTACCGATTCAAACAAATTTTCATCAAAATGTAGAAATTTTATTCAGAATGTTTTTATCTAGATAAATAGTCTTATAACTTATTGAAAAAATTGCCGACCATACTTTTTTTAGCAGAAAGTGCGTGACACCTTCACCTGCAAACTTCCGTTTTAAAAATTTTAATTGACTACAAAAACTACATACTAAATTTTTTCTAAATATTCCAAAAAGTTTAAAATTACATATCGATGAATCTTTGTCGCATTTTCCCAATTTTTTTACAAAGAACATTACATTGTTTTTTGGTCAATATTTGGCTATAATTTCATAATTAACTTAGAAGCATTAAATAAAAGAAAGAAAAATATCCAAAACTTGTTTAAGTGTCGCCTTTCTATTTATTTGCCCGCCACCGTATGTACGTCTACCATTATATTGAAACACATGCGTCCTAATGTATGTATGTCTGCTATTGACACAACCTGCGAATGAATGATATCCGTGAAGTGACCTCGTGGCACGGCTATCACAAGAATATTTGATTCGAGAGCTTCCTACATTTCTTTGGATGCAAAAGTCGACACGTGTTCAAGCTCTTCTTGTATGCTAACCACCTAAGTATGTAGTACATAAACAACGCGAGGAAGTTATTTTTAGTAGTTGATGTACATATGTACATACATATATGCGTACATATTTATTGTTGTTGTTGCGCTTTTATTGTGATTTATGCATTTTATTGAACATCAAGAAATTAAGTGGAATCTTCTGGTTTAAACGGAAACGTAGGTCGCTGCCATTTACATGCATACAAGTACAAGCAGGAGATACAACGAATATATGTACCTGCATATATCCAAGCTCATGTTAGCCAATTGTTGCATGCCACTCAATTGAACTAGAAAGTCCTTCAGGCACAAGCTACTTTTTATGTTCAGTCTTCAATTTTAAGCCATGAAGTGCACATGTCACTCGATGTCCAGTTGAGAGCCGAACAAAGTTTGTAGGCATAAGTTTGTATGGCTACGTATGCAACAACAATAAACATACGAATGAATTAAGGATGTTTCGAATGTCATATTTTTCGCATTCGCATTCCCATACTGGCATTCGCGAGCGAATGCGAATGATAGCAATAATATTAAAAAAGCTATAATCAACTTAGTCATCGATCTTATTGCTTAAAAATTTTGTAAATTATTAGAACATTGCTTAACTTATACACCAATGAAGAAAATCGATACAAAAATTACGAAATAACGATTGGCCAAATGAAAATGCGCAAGGAGTTTTTGTATGAAAATATCAGCAGAAAAGAGTGTTACTCATACGCCACGTACACCTGGAGAGGTAGAGTGTTTACATCGAAAACAAGAGGTGTCAGAAATGATTAGTTATCTTCTCAGAAACTATCAGGTCTATCGACAAGTGAAATATATACAGTTTATGGAGAATTTCATTTGCTTTCATTTCCCGTATTTCCGTATTACGATTATTTAATTGGTTCGAAAGATATACGTGATTAAGCGAAACCACTATTTTTTAAAGCTGAGTAACGGTAAATTGCATATATCTCGAAAAGTTATCCATAGAAAAAAAATTATCTCGATTTTCAGAATAACCGAGGAATTCTACATTGGAATTGGATAGTGGCATCCATAGAACATTTTCGCTGTAAACCAGTGTAACCAATAATTGCTTATACCCGCATTTTGGCGCATTGGCTTGCTAGCGGTGATATGAATACAGTGTAAGAAAATTCCTTTTCTATAATTCTTTCCTTATAGAAAGGTTGGTTTCTTTTCCTTTCCACCTTAGATAATCCGAATTCGTTCAAAATATGCTATTTTAAAACACAGAACTCTTTCAGTGTTCCTCCGGGGTTTTTGAACATGGACTGTTTCTTCAATTTAATAGTGTTCGCTTTATTTTTGTGGAAACGAAACATTTTTTTTTTCAAGTTCTGCGCTGCGTTTTGCGTTTGGTTTTTCGCATCGTGTTTTTACTATATTCGTAATTTTAAATTTTTTACTAAATTCAATTGGTGATAGTTCATGATTGTGTATGAATTAATAGCACCACACTGAGGATTTGGCAATAACCTTTTTCATCTATTAAAAAGCAACACTTACGGGGCAATGTTCATTGTAAGAACAACATTTTTTTCTATGAATCGACATACTTTAAGCATTGCTGACGCTATTTCCATTTGAATGAGGAAATAACGTCAATGACTTTATTGTCAAATTTTTGTTGACTTTATTTTAGGGTGGGAAATAAAGTCAATTGACCTTATTTCCATTGATCTTTTTACCTGTAAGCACTACATAACAAATGAGAGGAACTGTTTTCATTGTCACATATGAAAAATATTAATTTAAAAGAAAAAAGTTTGGACTTCCGTAGCCGAGTAGGTAGAGATGTCGGCTATAAAATCTGTTTGTGCCAGGATCAAATGTCCACACATGCAGTATTTAAATCATACAAAAAAGTTTTTAATATATGTACACATTTTATAATTTTCATATGAAATTTCAATTTGTAAACGCTTGTCAATAGCATTTTCTTAATTCTTGATAAATAATAAAAAATCGACCAATTATAAAAATTTTGTATATATCAAGTGCACAGAATTGGGCTGTTAGAGCCATTTCAATAATATTAGAGTGGACTCTCTGCCCATGTACACATTCACATTCGCAAAACATTCGTACCATTTGATGCGAATGTGAATGTGTAAAATGATGCGAATCATTCGCATAACGAATGCAAATGTAAATATTCGCAACATCCCTGGTATGTACATATATATGTATGTAAATTTGTGTGCGCATAGTCTTCTTTGCTTCACTTTCTGCACTTCAAATCTCTTCCATATACTCATGAACACTTGTTCGCTGGCTTTGTACGAGGGTATGGTATGAATTTAATAGCTTCAAGCAGTGCCTGGCAGCTTTCAATCATTGCAATGCTGCACCGCAAGCGTTCTGCATACGAATTGAGGTTTATGTTTTGAAATTCGTTTCGATTAGAAAAATTGCAGAGAAATATTGAAGTCTTTACAAATTCCTGCTGGCAAGCAAAGGAGCAGGTTTAAGTAATTAGTCATGTTAAATTTTTACAAGTTATTTTATTGAAATATTTGTATATAAATTTTAATATAAATTTCTTACGTATTTTGTTGATTTTTGTAGGCCAAGGAATTTTTGTATAATGAAATTCACATTTGTATAGAAAAATTAATATTTTTTGGAAGTTGTAAATTGTGAATATGAAATCAAAGTTAAATTGGTTTTCCGAATAACTTAATAGTGGTTTAACTATGCGCTCTGAATTAATGAACTTAATGGGTCTTCGTAGAATATTTAAATTGCGTAGGTTCAGAAGGCGCAGCAGTTGAGCGCAACCGTTGCTAAAAAAATCAGTGATGGTTATGCGTCTTCTGAACGGCTTGATGCAAATTCAACTCTCAAAAAAATGTTGTCTGAAATGATCAGAAAAATGAGCTGTTGCGCCTTCTGAACGTGCCCATTCTCTTATTCTTGTTTCGAGCTGGGTGTAGGGTGGCCAGATCATATGAAAGAAAAATCAGGACAATCGCAAGTGAACAACCACCCGACCCCCACCACGATGAGACGAGACACTCAATCGCGTCTCAAGCGTTTATTAGTTAAATAATACTCCACGTCCCCAATGCGAACTAGGCTCAAGCCGAAACGCCTGAAACACCTTCAATGGAGCTTCAGCTTTAACATCTATAGGTCATTATTATTATGTAAACGATGTAGCATCAAGAGCAGCGGATATGCTTGCACAGTAAAATGTTTATAAAAAGACAGCTTTGTAAAAATCAGGACATTAGGCGGAAAAAGAAAAATCAGTTGGGACACTTTATTTCGACCATGAAGTCAGGACATGCCCTGATAAAACAAGACGTCTGGTCACCATAGCTGGGTGAAGCTTTCAAATTTCTGCAGATGTATATGAAAGTGTTCATACGGCAAGCCTTTTCGGAAGCGTTTTGGAGCTGAAAGCAAAGCAATTTTTGTTACCGAATTTTCTATTAAATCTTCAGCTTCATGATGCTGCTGCAAACAAAATATCATATTTCAAACAAAAACGAATTTTACAACTAATATTTTGAATAAAATTGAGCAAATATTTTTCGCGCTTTTCATTGACGGTAATTTTTGTGCTATCTTTGCAGCCGTGTCCATCAGAAAAGCTCCGCGTCGCTTCGTTCAGTGTGAACACTAGCAGCTTAGGCCACTCGGCTATCTGTGTGAATGCACCCTAAAAGCTTAAACAGACGGCAGCGTTGGTCCGGATTAAATCGGACTTAATCCGAATCAACTGCAGTTAATTCCCAAGTGCCGTCTTTTTTTTCTTTAAGTGATTTCGGTCGAATTTGATAAATCTCGTAGATCGTTTCTCCTCTGTGCCAACTGAAGGTAATTGAAATGAATTTGGTCGTCGTCCTCCTTTTCTACTACCAGCGCGAGCAGCTGTATTTTAGTTCGCTGCAATATGTTTATATCATTCTCAAGCCCACATTGCTTGTAATTTCATATAGACTGCGGTATTCTCATTCGCCAACCCGCAAAAGCCCATAAATTTCCCGTAAAATCTTTCTTTTCAACCTTCCAAAGTCCGCCTCACAAGACCTATTCGCTTTGCTCCCATATCCGATTTGGAAAAGGCGGAAAAGCTTAAGGGGCCTATAGTTTAAAGCCGCCTCCGAACAGCAAATGGATTTTATAAGAAGTTTTTTCGTTGAGGAAATACACTGCCGAAATGCGACCGCTTAAAAAAAAAACAAATTCCTAAATTAAATGCGGCCCGGCCCAGGAATCGAACTCAAGACCTACGGAGTGCTAGTACGCATACCTAACCACTCACGCGTAATGGCCTTTTTTTAATATAAAACAATATTTTGATATGTAGTTCTAAGTATACATATAGTATAATAAAATTGTAACAGGCCGATGTTTGTACATTAGAGAAAAGGTAATAAATATGGGGGCCTTTAATAGAGCAATAGAATACAAATCATAAGTTATAAGAATTTTTATCTGTATGTCCGTCTGTCTGTTTGTTTGTACCCGCATCCCTCGAAAACTAAGGCAAAAAATCGAATGCAGCTTCCAACAATGCAATGCTAAAGGTCCAGCTTAAAATATAGGAAAAAATAATTGTAGAGTTGCCACCTGTTTGAAGCTTTCAGTTCAAGTAAATTGATATGATCATGTAAATATTGCAATATGACTTTCAAAATAAATTGGTTTAAGAAGGCTTAGAGTCTAAAATATTCTTGTGAAACGTTGCCACCTGTTTGGAAATTTTAGTTTAATATACCAAGCTAAAGAGGTTTAGGAAAATTTTTTTCCCATAAATATTTTTAGGAGGGTTGCCACCTGTTAGAAAATATATTAACTAAGTCCCTTATTCATAAAAAATAAAGTATTTTACGTAAATCGAAATTTATTTCCAAATCTCACTTCATAAAGCTCTTCAAATCCTTTTTGTTCTTTTATGAATAAAGCCACGAGAGTTTTGGGAGGGAGTAACAACACAAAAATACTTTTAAGACTGAGTGAAATACGCTAGGTACATATACAAATACATAAAAAGTCAAGCGATTGAACTTTTTTGTGAAGAGTACTGTTTTTTGGAGTTCATTCCTAAGCCATTACCTCCAGGCAATTTGTCGGATTCTTTCAATTGTACCTGCATGAAATCGCGAAATAAACATAAAATGAAAATTCAACTTCTAAATATTTATGAAGTTTTAGTTATATTTATTTTCATTAGAAAGTCCAATTAACGCACTATAAAACACATGTGTAAGTACATACATACATGCATATATATCTACATCTTCACTTCTTGTCACCTTGTGCTAGTTTGGCCTTCAGCGAGGCTGGCATTTCTGGTGGTGGTGGACGTGGTATACGCAGCGCCACTTTCACACCATCATAGATGAACCATTGCAGTGCGGTCAGTGTGCCAATCATAAGGATACGCGGACCCAAACCTCCCCACATGCCCATGAATCCCAATGATTTTGCCACATCTAAAGCTGACGAACCTTTTGCTTGGTTCAATTTTGAGACTACCACATCAGCGGGATGCGAAACTATAGCACAGAAGACACCAGCTATGTAGCCAGCAGCAAACGTCACCACCAATTGTTCACCTTTGCTGCACTCGGCGCGTGGTTTTGGCACCACGTGTTTATACAGCAGTTCCAGAGTCAACTCAAAGCAAGCGAATTTCATCATTGTATATGGTATCTGACGCATCCATAATGGCACCAGCCCTTTGTAGAAAGCCATTATACCCTCCTCGGCCCGCATCTTTGGTATCGCTTGCCGCATTGTATTGGCGAAACCTGTTGTTGTTTGCATTTTAACCTTCACCGCTTCCATAGGCGCCAATGCAATGTCGGCGAAGAACTCAGCTGAAGCCGAAGCGGACAAGTAGATATAAGTACGATAAAGGTAAGCATTCTCGTCGCCCAATATTTGGGAATAGTAAACTTTGAAAAATTCATAGAAGCCAAATTTGAAGGAGCCTTGCGCCGAGTAACCGAAGAGAGTAGGCGCCCAACCTTTTGCCAAGCCACGTACACCATCCTCTTTGACGGTTAACTTCAGACCATAAATCAGATTTTTATACTTGGATTTATCGACTTGCAGGCGACATTTGACCAGATCCAGTGGTGTGACAAGCGTGTGTGTACTACCGCAGGAGATCAGGCCACCAAGCATACACAGTGCAAAATATTTAGCGCTTCCGAACTCGCAGGATTCCTCGCCGGGTGCAACGGCAGCAGCAGCAACCAGTTGACGATAAGAGAGATATGGTGAGTTAAGATTCGCTGCGGGCTGGTGAGTTTGAGTTTCGGCTTCACATTTTACGATGGTTGTTGACCATGGAAATGATAGAGTTCGTACGCAGTCGTAAAGCGCAAAAGGCATTGCGTCGGGTTATTTGTTTTATTCTATTTTGTTTATTTCAAAACTTATTTTAAAATTATTTTGTCATTTAAAGAGAAGAAGCTTTGATAAAATTTGAAGAAGTATTTAACGCTGTGACAGGCTTGCCTGACAGCAAATTTTAAGTGCCGTTACTTTTAGTAGGGGATTTACTCCAGCGCGTCAGATATTGACAGTGAATAAATCAAATGTGTTTCTATTTTGAGTTGATATATTTGAACTCATAAATCAATTTAACTAACTTAATATCACGCTACCCTGCCAGGAGTGCCCAAAAATTATTATTAGACTGCGGATTTTTTTTTTTATCCAGTACTTACTCATGGTGGACTAAACAAGGGGATGTCAGTTACATAACCTCACATTTCGGCAATGCGTATAAATGTAGTAAAAAAAAGGGGAATACGACAATTTTAACGCCCTTATGAATACTATTTTTAAAAAGTATATATTAAAGAATTATTTTCCCAAAACAATGTTAAAGATAATAAACAATAGTTGTGTTAGGTTTACCCATTTCTAGTAATATCCAGAAAAAAATGGTACGAATTTTCATGTTTTGGCGTTTTCGTACGCAAAAACGTATTGAGAGAGGGGAACAGCTGAAATTCAAAGTTTTTACTGCATTTTTAATGGATTAATTTTTACTTGTAACTTGCTGGATTCAATTTAAACTAATGAGGAAACTATTTTTGGGTTTTTATTATTGCAATTGACCAAATAAACCAATTTAAATATAAAATATATTGTTTTATTAGGAATTTACTGCGAAAAAGGACCAATTTATCAGCTGTTCATGAAACTTGATAATTATTACTGGATTTGCGTTCACATACTTTTTTGGATATTTTTTCTTTGAGAGCGAATTCGCAGAAATTATGTTACTGGAGAGTTGCTGGCGAGTTACTGAATAACTTTCTAAACAAACACAACTACTCTTAGTAAGTTTTTTCTTCTTTTTAAAGTACCGATTATTTATGAATTTTAAAAAATGATTTTCTTAATTTTATTTGTAAAGCACTTGTATTGCAGCCTCTAGTAGCTGTACAGGCACAACTTCCAAAACCTATTGAACAAGAAACGCACTTTCACTGACCATTTTATTAACAACCTGGCCAATTGAATAAACTCACCTGGAACTTGCAGCCAAAAATCGCACTTATATCTCAGCTTCTCGCTGAGATAAAAAACACAATTCACAAATCTGTGGAAGGTAAACATAATTAGTCTTTATTTGCCACTTGGCATAAATACTTCAAATTGATTACCTAAATTTTGTAGCCAAAGTGCGGAAAACCTCCAAAAAATCGCAAAATTAAAAGCTGTTGAATATACACAAAAATCAAAATTTTTGCAAAAAATATTAAATGCAAAAGTCACAACTAAACAGAAATTTCAAGGACAGTGATGTTGACTCTTACGTTTTCAGCACAATACCAAAAAGGAGTTTTTCTAGTGTAGTTTTTGTTCAAGAGGGCATCATTCAGAACGGGGCTACCGAATTTGTCAAAATTACAACAAACACCCCCCAACTGACATCACCTTATTTTTATTTCACCATGGTACTTACTTGTGTGTTCTGCAACGTCAATTTTAAGCATTTCAGATGTAAATAAAATTGGTCTGAAGCCCTATACCAGAGCTGAACAACCTTTCCAAAGAAAACTACCCTAACAGGGCTTTTATTAGCAGCTTATCTCGCACATTCGTCGGTATTCCGGATATTAGACGACGCTAGCGGTAATCTCACCGTTTCCTCAGTTACCATCCGTGATGCCATGCTCTGTCTGTCTGTGGCTGTCGTGAGTTAAATATTTTTTACTACCAGGGAATTGCTGTTTCTAGTTACATGCATATTTAACTAAAATTTTGAGAACTTTGCAAGCGGTTGCAGTTTGGTAGTTTAGCAATTTCCCTTTTTTTTTAGCGGCAAGCTTTAAACACATTTCGTAGTCAATTGTTTTTGTCTGGCGCCATCGTGTGTGGCAAGGATGGGGTTTAAAGCAAGTAAATAAGTGCAATTTCACAGGACAAATGCAGACAGAATTGCGAGAAGTATATTATCTAATTCATGTGCACGATGCACATGTACAGACACATATTAGCGCATCATGACAGACGCTTGCATTGTTGCAAGTTGGCGGTGCGTGAATTCCCGCCCATGCGTCGAAATGCGTGCTACTTATTATGCACATATGTATGTATTGTTTGCCAGTCGCAAGGCTGTTGCATATACCGTAGCTAGGAAACTAATGAGCGCCGCAGTGCAAGCAACTAGGAATTGTTAATGTTAAGTAAAGTGGTTTAAATCTACTTTTAATATGTCCAGCAAAAAAAAAAGTCAACCAGCTTTAAATAGGTAATCGCAATTCCATTTAAAAACTGCAAATAACTTAGTTTGTGCAGTTCATAAATATGTATATGAACAATATAGTTAGATTAAGTTAAATTAGATAAGAAAACTTTCCTTACCAAATGGATTTAAAATTTAGTGTTTCAACT
>NW_016167556.1:0-6950 GCF_001687245.7 Rhagoletis zephyria
AAGTACTAAGCTAAACTCCCCTCCACTTAACCCATTCCAACTAATGTTATTTTAGCTCATTCAACTTACATAAACTATCCTTAATTTTATCGGTTGAATTTCAACCGCTGGGCGAACACTAGTACATATAAAGCAACGACTTTTGACTTGCTATTGCTCGTAATTTGCACGAACGTGCACTAAGAATTTAATATGTAGCTAAGCACATACTCGTTATCCTATTGGGCAGTTTTGACCCATAAATACAGTATACGTCACTATTTTTGAATAGCGCTTCCAATGAAAGATAAATCACAAAATAAATGTTTTTCGAGTTTAGTTTTATTAAATAATAAAAGTAAAAAAGTTGCATCAGATTATATGAAACCTATAAAAAAATATTCACTTTTAAAAGTCGTTTGGGCAATTTTGACCCATGAATACAGGATAAGTGTTAAGAAAAAAACCAATTTGACTTAACACATATTTCTTTCAACCGTTTATACCTGTGTCTTTACAGCGCACTCTCTGAAACCGTATTCAAGAGTATACAAAATTTGTTGTCTTATTTCGATATTTCAAACAATAATTCAAACTTATTTTAATAATAATTCAAATTTTAAACGGGCTATATAAAGAAAGCCAGCCTATTTTCACTTCGTGTCGAATGAGTGATGTGTTTATACCTGTTTTCTAACCGACGCACAGTGGCCAATTTTTGGAAAAACCTGGCCAAAAGTCCAAAAAAAATTGGTGCATTCGTATGCATAACCATCTTATATTATTAGGAGGGCTCTACTGCGTATCGTTATGAGACAACAAGTCGATTCTCTTAAGGCATTTAGTGTTACAGGAGATCGAAGTGACTGTTGCTAGCAATTCGCTCTAAACTTTTTGTAAATTAGAGCTTTCGTCGTTGTTAAAATCGTGGTATTATCTTAAAAAAAAATAACAGTTTCCAAGCATCCGCTCATGGACATTGTAATCTAGAGTATGTAAAACATGTTTTTTCATTGTCACGCCATCTAAAAACTGACGTAAGACATAGATATTCACGGATTGATTTTTTTGTTTACTCATTATGATGGATTAGGAAAATAGTTACGAGAGTGGTCGAGATGGGGGTCTAATTTTCTTTTTCATATATATTGAAGATTTTCCCATCCACCGTGGTTAAAACCACCTGCCACAAGCCGCCACTGTAGTTTGGACATCAGTTTTTATATTCGCGATTCTTAATTTTTTTTTTATGTTTAAAAGATTTAAATTATGTAACAAAATTTTTCTGTCAAGATGTTTTAAAGATTGGATGTTTTTAGAATTTAAATGATGTCAGAAAGTGCTACTATATTAGAGTGCTCATCCATGGGCCTCTCATTATTGAATGGGCACCCCTGCCAATTGGGCAACTTTCCGAAGAAGCCCAAGAGTCAAGGAATAAGGATATTAAAAAATATCGGCTGCTTGCATCCTCGGACCCTGTCATTTCAAGTTTACGTTTTTTAAAGATTGGATGTTTTTAGAATTTAAATGATATCAGAAAGTACTACTATATTAGAGTGCTCATCCATGGGCCTCTCATTATTGAATGGGCACCCCTGCCAATTGGGCAACTTTCCGAAGAAGCCCAAGAGTCAAGGAATAAGGATATTAAAAAATATCGGCTGCTTGCATCCTCGGACCCTGTCATTTCAAGTTTACGTTTTTTAAAGATTGGATGTTTTTAGAATTTAAATGATATCAGAAAGTACTACTATATTAGAGTGCTCATCCATGGGCCTCTCATTATTGAATGGGCACCNTTTTAAAGATTGGATGTTTTTAGAATTTAAATGATGTCAGAAAGTACTACTATATTAGAGTGCTCATCCATGGGCCTCTCATTATTGAATGGGCACCCCTGCCAATTGGGCAACTTTCCGAAGAAGCCCAAGAGTCAAGGAATAAGGATATTAAAAAATATCGGCTGCTTGCATCCTCGGACCCTGTCAATTCAAGTTTACGTTTAAACCCACCAAAACAAAATCATACCAATCAAATCATATCAACTGTCATCAGATTCCATTAAATTATTATCAACTGTTGTAAATGCGGATGCGGAATTGCCATCAGAAAATATAGATATGAGCTTGGATACTTCAGATGACTGCGAGTCTGACGGTGTATAAAATTGTTATCTTAAAAATATATTCCTGTACCAACAAATATGTATGTCGTGTTTATTGATTCATTCAAAATCCCGCAGTTCCCGTGTAAATTTGAACATCAGGATTTTTAGAAACAAACATTAAGACCTCGTGTCCGAGCTTCTCTTCCGATTTGTGGCGTGCGCCTTGATGTTGGCGCACAAAGGGGAGGGACCAACAGTTTTACGCCGAATCCGAACAGGGATTTTATTTTTATGGGAAGCTGTTGTTCGTGGCTGAATGCACTCGGGGGTTTGCCATTGCCTGCCAAAGGACGACCACTATTACAAAAAACTTGTTTGTTTCTTATTTTTTTGATGTTGGTCGGAAACTGGGCTTGAACCCAGGCCCTGCGGAATGATAGCGTATATTGCTAACCGCTACATCACATTATATAACAAAAAAGCAGAAAACATGACCTTTTATACTTAACTACCTTAGTTTTGCTAAAAATCTGATTATTGTACGCGTACACAGCAGCCACTATGGATCCGCCATTTTGAATTTCGAAATTATGTGGTGAAATTTAAAACCAGCAACCAAAATAAAGACGAATACACAAGGTTTGATTACAATTGTACCACGCCTCGACTTTTGGCCAGCTTTTTGGAAAAGTTTGCCACTGTGCGATGTGAGAAATAAAACACCGATTTGAAAAGAAAATTGAGTCAACATACTTTTGAATCACAGCGAACTGGGTCAAAGCGCTTTATGTGTCGGTATAAACAAGGTATTAGTTAGTAAAATTTCAAAGGTTATATTTCATGTAACACCACGAGTGCTTTGATCGCCCATGACTGCGTGATACTAAAGCATTGTTCACTCAAAATCGGTACGCATAAAATGGGTTATATCTTTTTAACAGGTTTTCAGAAAATAATAGTTAATATATGAAAAAATAAAGGGAAGTATTCCGCTATCGACNTTCAAAGGTTATATTTCATGTAACACCACGAGTGCTTTGATCGCCCATGACTGCGTGATACTAAAGCATTGTTCACTCAAAATCGGTACGCATAAAATGGGTTATATCTTTTTAACAGGTTTTCAGAAAATAATAGTTAATATATGAAAAAATAAAGGGAAGTATTCCGCTATCGACAGATGTTAGCGAAATTTCATATTTTGCTTGTATAAATAAATAACAGACAATTTCTTTGATAATGATAAAATTTTTCTGAACACCCGTTCTATAGACTTGAGTAATCAACTTGTTCCACTAAACTATCTTTAGTTTATGTTTTTTCATAGTTCGCGCATCTCTACTTATTTTGTTTTGAATAGATACCGTGTATTTTTCGATTTGAAGTAAATAGGACATATTTTTAAATTGATGAGTTCCAAAACTTTATTCATATCTTTGGCTTCATATTCTTTGGCGGGGTATAATATTTTATATATATATAAGGAAAATTTGAAAGTTAGGGGGGGCTCTAGCACCCCCTGTCCCTACCTGGCTACGCCCATGTATGTATGTAAGTATGTACCCTTTGGTATTGGTACATATGTACATACAGATCCTCCAGAAAAGTTAGAACCGACCAAGCTTAACCAACTCACACGTGCATACACCGATATATATATGTATATATAAATATATGCATACTCACTATCTTATAAAAATTAATTGCTTCAATATAAAAAGAAAGAGTAAACTTCACTTACAGTTTTCTTTTGTCGGCAACGCAGTCCCACGAAGCGAAGAAGGCCTTCCTTGCTGTGTGCGTATATATGTACTATATAGACATATATGTAAATATATTTGAAAAAAAAATTATTTTTATTCCAGAAAAAAAAACCAAACAAAAACTTGTTTGTGCTCTTCGAAAGGGTACTAATGTTATGACCGCAACTGTAATGCGCGTGAATGCAAAAAGATAAAAAAAAACAAGAATTAAGAGTTTGCAAATTGAAGTTAAGTTAAATCGCCACTAACAACTTTAAGAAGTCCAAATTATTCGCTGGAGGGTGAAAGCCAACAAAGAAAATTAATAAAAAGTAGAACTACTATGCAGTGTTGTCATCTTTTGATTTTCAAAAAGCACCAAAAACTTGGAAAAAAAGCGTTCTACCACACTAAAAGCACCAAATTTTTTTGAATCAAGGGATGCTTTTTTCATAACATAATACCGAAATACTGCACATTAAAACTGGTATATCTCGAGAAAGAAAAATCGAATCGCATCAAACGAAAATGATGCCCTAATTAGAAATGAGCAAATAATTTGATGTTTTCATTATATAACCTCAAATATCGCTAAAAACCGTGTTTTTGGCACTTTGAGGTTAGGATATCTCAAAATTCTAGTGCTATAGCTATTGTGAGGCCAGATTTGGATTCAGCACCAAGAAACGATGTGTGGTAAAAAAAAAAAAATTTGTACAAATAATTACAAAAGAAAAAAACAAGTACTTAACTTACTTGCGTACTAGCATTTTCAACGCGAATAGAATTTAACAAGGTGGGTTTGAAACTTCAGCTTCTTATCAATCATGGTTGTATTTTAGTCCACTTAAATTTGAAGATTCTTGTAAATTCAGTGCCGCCACAGCTTTAAATATTCCAAATTATTTCAGGTTTTAACTATTTCGAAGTAATTTTAGTTCAGAAAAAAAGCACTAAAAAGGCACTAGGCACTAAATAATTTTTTTTGGCGTTTTAATTTTCAAAAAGCACTAAATCTAGTGCTTAAAGCACCAAGTTGGCAACTATGCTACTATGAGATTGTCGGAAAAGATTGATTTTGTGGGCTCACCACATGGTGTCGATGTACATAGCCTAATTATGTATATGGGCAAATCTAAAAAACAGGAACCTTGGTGTTATTTAGCTTTATTTTCACTGTTGGAAACTATATCAAGCTGGTTGCTTTTGGATATAATTCACTGACGTATACTTGAAGCCTCAAAAAAAATTTGGATCAACTTGCTGCATAACTTTTGAATTATAGGTGTTTAAATTTAAAAAAATAATGAAAACAAGTGCATTTTTTATGTAATTTTTAAGAGGGGCAAAATTAATTATATCATAACTTTTGAAGCACACCATATTCTGACATGAAATTTAATGGGCATTTAGCACTTATGTGTATACTTCATATGTAGTATGTAAGAAAAGTGTGCATTACAATATAACGATATGGCAAGTAAGTCAAAGTCTGTAACTCCACGTTTCACAATTTTCAAAATTTTCGGTTTATCGCGTATAGTTTTTGAAGCATTTTATTTTAAGAACTTCTTAAGTATGTGTTGTATTCTACAAACAATTACGAATAATTTGATACCTTAGCTAGGGTTCGAACGATACTATCGATATTGAGTAAGTATCGATACTGAGGGTATAAAAATGAGTACTTTAATACTCGATACCTTATTTGGTGATTTTACTCGATACTTTCCAAAGTACTCGTAGTATCGAATACTTTTTAAAAAACACACTTTTTAAATTTTGTCTTCCATTAGCAACCCAGTTTTCTTTGCTTATATGGATTACTATCATTCAATTTTGTCCATCACTTAAAATAAACTGAAATTTCGTGTGGTCTGTTACATAACATAAACCAAATAAGTTAAAGTTTAATGGCCTTATTGATAAAAAATAAAGTAGGCTTAAAGAGCTTAAATAAAATGACACTTTCATACATTTTTCAGTTTATAGTTTATATTTTTTATTTTTTATGAATAAGGCTATAAAACTTTACTTTAAACTTTACTTTAAAGTTCACGAAAATACAGAATTTTTAGAAACTTTTAGGGTATGCAGTTTTGTAACCTATTCAACTTTCCGTGTAGCCTACTACCGTTGACTTTTAATTAAAACTTGCCCAATATTATACAAAATTGAATAGGCTACAAAAATGCATACCCACAAAGTTTCCAAAAATTCTTAATGAAATTTAAAATTCGTGAAAGTAAATATGTGTGTACATTTAACGTTTAAATTACTTCTAACGTGGAAGTAAGTTCTGCAATGAAATAAAAATCAAATATTTTAAATGTCTATTGTTTTAATATTAGGAAATAACTAGATATACGATTGAAGAACAAAATAATTTTAGTATCCCAAAAACGTATTTTAATGAGTCCGATACTGAGTAGTATCGATACTTTTTCCCTGATACTTTTAGATTATCGATACCATTAGCTCGATGCCAGAATGAGTACACAGTATCGATACCAAAGTCTGAAATTTCGAACCCTAACCTTAGCAAGAGGTGTGCTTTCAGAATAAACTAACTTTTAAAGTTAAAATATTCTGCGATCTTGAGCGTAATTTTTATTCCAAAAACACCTTAATTGAAGGCACATTTGTAAAATACGTCGAAACGATCTAAATCTTTCTATAACTGCTAGTCCTTATAACGTTGCATATACCTGTAAAATGCTTGAAAAAAATGTTCTCTAGAAGTGTTTAAAGACCCCGATTTAGTACTTTTAATTATGCTCCTTCTTGTAGTCAGAATATTTCGAGTGTGGTATCAAATCAAATTTTTTTCGACAAAAGTTCTGATAGTTGCTCTTACTTAATTGGAGCCTTTTAAATTCAATGGCGTCCCCAGTTTTGCCCGATTGTCTCCACTTTTGGAGATAGTGGTACTTGAAACTTTGCTTAAATTTTAACTATTTTATAAAAAAAGTCCCTGAGTTTTAAAGATATTTAACTAAAATTTTGCACATGACCATTTTTTAATATTACCTTAACTATTCCATAAAATCATCGAAATCGGTTCACTAAAACATCTAGCTCCCATAAAACTGATTGATCAGAGACGTTGTTTTGCGTTA
>NW_016167556.1:6975-13923 GCF_001687245.7 Rhagoletis zephyria
AAAATCATACCAATCAAATCATATCAACTGTCATCAGATTCCATTAAATTATTATCAACTGTTGTAAATGCGGATGCGGAATTGCCATCAGAAAATATAGATATGAGCTTGGATACTTCAGATGACTGCGAGTCTGACGGTGTATAAAATTGTTATCTTAAAAATATATTCCTGTACCAACAAATATGTATGTCGTGTTTATTGATTCATTCAAAATCCCGCAGTTCCCGTGTAAATTTGAACATCAGGATTTTTAGAAACAAACATTAAGACCTCGTGTCCGAGCTTCTCTTCCGATTTGTGGCGTGCGCCTTGATGTTGGCGCACAAAGGGGAGGGACCAACAGTTTTACGCCGAATCCGAACAGGGATTTTATTTTTATGGGAAGCTGTTGTTCGTGGCTGAATGCACTCGGGGGTTTGCCATTGCCTGCCAAAGGACGACCACTATTACAAAAAACTTGTTTGTTTCTTATTTTTTTGATGTTGGTCGGAAACTGGGCTTGAACCCAGGCCCTGCGGAATGATAGCGTATATTGCTAACCGCTACATCACATTATATAACAAAAAAGCAGAAAACATGACCTTTTATACTTAACTACCTTAGTTTTGCTAAAAATCTGATTATTGTACGCGTACACAGCAGCCACTATGGATCCGCCATTTTGAATTTCGAAATTATGTGGTGAAATTTAAAACCAGCAACCAAAATAAAGACGAATACACAAGGTTTGATTACAATTGTACCACGCCTCGACTTTTGGCCAGCTTTTTGGAAAAGTTTGCCACTGTGCGATGTGAGAAATAAAACACCGATTTGAAAAGAAAATTGAGTCAACATACTTTTGAATCACAGCGAACTGGGTCAAAGCGCTTTATGTGTCGGTATAAACAAGGTATTAGTTAGTAAAATTTCAAAGGTTATATTTCATGTAACACCACGAGTGCTTTGATCGCCCATGACTGCGTGATACTAAAGCATTGTTCACTCAAAATCGGTACGCATAAAATGGGTTATATCTTTTTAACAGGTTTTCAGAAAATAATAGTTAATATATGAAAAAATAAAGGGAAGTATTCCGCTATCGACAGATGTTAGCGAAATTTCATATTTTGCTTGTATAAATAAATAACAGACAATTTCTTTGATAATGATAAAATTTTTCTGAACACCCGTTCTATAGACTTGAGTAATCAACTTGTTCCACTAAACTATCTTTAGTTTATGTTTTTTCATAGTTCGCGCATCTCTACTTATTTTGTTTTGAATAGATACCGTGTATTTTTCGATTTGAAGTAAATAGGACATATTTTTAAATTGATGAGTTCCAAAACTTTATTCATATCTTTGGCTTCATATTCTTTGGCGGGGTATAATATTTTATATATATATAAGGAAAATTTGAAAGTTAGGGGGGGCTCTAGCACCCCCTGTCCCTACCTGGCTACGCCCATGTATGTATGTAAGTATGTACCCTTTGGTATTGGTACATATGTACATACAGATCCTCCAGAAAAGTTAGAACCGACCAAGCTTAACCAACTCACACGTGCATACACCGATATATATATGTATATATAAATATATGCATACTAACTATCTTATAAAAATTAATTGCTTCAATATAAAAAGAAAGAGTAAACTTCACTTACAGTTTTCTTTTGTCGGCAACGCAGTCCCACGAAGCGAAGAAGGCCTTCCTTGCTGTGTGCGTATATATGTACTATATAGACATATATGTAAATATATTTGAAAAAAAAATTATTTTTATTCCAGAAAAAAAAACCAAACAAAAACTTGTTTGTGCTCTTCGAAAGGGTACTAATGTTATGACCGCAACTGTAATGCGCGTGAATGCAAAAAGATAAAAAAAAACAAGAATTAAGAGTTTGCAAATTGAAGTTAAGTTAAATCGCCACTAACAACTTTAAGAAGTCCAAATTATTCGCTGGAGGGTGAAAGCCAACAAAGAAAATTAATAAAAAGTAGAACTACTATGCAGTGTTGTCATCTTTTGATTTTCAAAAAGCACCAAAAACTTGGAAAAAAAGCGTTCTACCACACTAAAAGCACCAAATTTTTTTGAATCAAGGGATGCTTTTTTCATAACATAATACCGAAATACTGCACATTAAAACTGGTATATCTCGAGAAAGAAAAATCGAATCGCATCAAACGAAAATGATGCCCTAATTAGAAATGAGCAAATAATTTGATGTTTTCATTATATAACCTCAAATATCGCTAAAAACCGTGTTTTTGGCACTTTGAGGTTAGGATATCTCAAAATTCTAGTGCTATAGCTATTGTGAGGCCAGATTTGGATTCAGCACCAAGAAACGATGTGTGGTAAAAAAAAAAAAATTTGTACAAATAATTACAAAAGAAAAAAACAAGTACTTAACTTACTTGCGTACTAGCATTTTCAACGCGAATAGAATTTAACAAGGTGGGTTTGAAACTTCAGCTTCTTATCAATCATGGTTGTATTTTAGTCCACTTAAATTTGAAGATTCTTGTAAATTCAGTGCCGCCACAGCTTTAAATATTCCAAATTATTTCAGGTTTTAACTATTTCGAAGTAATTTTAGTTCAGAAAAAAAGCACTAAAAAGGCACTAGGCACTAAATAATTTTTTTTGGCGTTTTAATTTTCAAAAAGCACTAAATCTAGTGCTTAAAGCACCAAGTTGGCAACTATGCTACTATGAGATTGTCGGAAAAGATTGATTTTGTGGGCTCACCACATGGTGTCGATGTACATAGCCTAATTATGTATATGGGCAAATCTAAAAAACAGGCTAACCTTGGTGTTATTTAGCTTTATTTTCACTGTTGGAAACTATATCAAGCTGGTTGCTTTTGGATATAATTCACTGACGTATACTTGAAGCCTCAAAAAAAATTTGGATCAACTTGCTGCATAACTTTTGAATTATAGGTGTTTAAATTTAAAAAAATAATGAAAACAAGTGCATTTTTTATGTAATTTTTAAGAGGGGCAAAATTAATTATATCATAACTTTTGAAGCACACCATATTCTGACATGAAATTTAATGGGCATTTAGCACTTATGTGTATACTTCATATGTAGTATGTAAGAAAAGTGTGCATTACAATATAACGATATGGCAAGTAAGTCAAAGTCTGTAACTCCACGTTTCACAATTTTCAAAATTTTCGGTTTATCGCGTATAGTTTTTGAAGCATTTTATTTTAAGAACTTCTTAAGTATGTGTTGTATTCTACAAACAATTACGAATAATTTGATACCTTAGCTAGGGTTCGAACGATACTATCGATATTGAGTAAGTATCGATACTGAGGGTATAAAAATGAGTACTTTAATACTCGATACCTTATTTGGTGATTTTACTCGATACTTTCCAAAGTACTCGTAGTATCGAATACTTTTTAAAAAACACACTTTTTAAATTTTGTCTTCCATTAGCAACCCAGTTTTCTTTGCTTATATGGATTACTATCATTCAATTTTGTCCATCACTTAAAATAAACTGAAATTTCGTGTGGTCTGTTACATAACATAAACCAAATAAGTTAAAGTTTAATGGCCTTATTGATAAAAAATAAAGTAGGCTTAAAGAGCTTAAATAAAATGACACTTTCATACATTTTTCAGTTTATAGTTTATATTTTTTATTTTTTATGAATAAGGCTATAAAACTTTACTTTAAACTTTACTTTAAAGTTCACGAAAATACAGAATTTTTAGAAACTTTTAGGGTATGCAGTTTTGTAACCTATTCAACTTTCCGTGTAGCCTACTACCGTTGACTTTTAATTAAAACTTGCCCAATATTATACAAAATTGAATAGGCTACAAAAATGCATACCCACAAAGTTTCCAAAAATTCTTAATGAAATTTAAAATTCGTGAAAGTAAATATGTGTGTACATTTAACGTTTAAATTACTTCTAACGTGGAAGTAAGTTCTGCAATGAAATAAAAATCAAATATTTTAAATGTCTATTGTTTTAATATTAGGAAATAACTAGATATACGATTGAAGAACAAAATAATTTTAGTATCCCAAAAACGTATTTTAATGAGTCCGATACTGAGTAGTATCGATACTTTTTCCCTGATACTTTTAGATTATCGATACCATTAGCTCGATGCCAGAATGAGTACACAGTATCGATACCAAAGTCTGAAATTTCGAACCCTAACCTTAGCAAGAGGTGTGCTTTCAGAATAAACTAACTTTTAAAGTTAAAATATTCTGCGATCTTGAGCGTAATTTTTATTCCAAAAACACCTTAATTGAAGGCACATTTGTAAAATACGTCGAAACGATCTAAATCTTTCTATAACTGCTAGTCCTTATAACGTTGCATATACCTGTAAAATGCTTGAAAAAAATGTTCTCTAGAAGTGTTTAAAGACCCCGATTTAGTACTTTTAATTATGCTCCTTCTTGTAGTCAGAATATTTCGAGTGTGGTATCAAATCAAATTTTTTTCGACAAAAGTTCTGATAGTTGCTCTTACTTAATTGGAGCCTTTTAAATTCAATGGCGTCCCCAGTTTTGCCCGATTGTCTCCACTTTTGGAGATAGTGGTACTTGAAACTTTGCTTAAATTTTAACTATTTTATAAAAAAAGTCCCTGAGTTTTAAAGATATTTAACTAAAATTTTGCACATGACCATTTTTTAATATTACCTTAACTATTCCATAAAATCATCGAAATCGGTTCACTAAAACATCTAGCTCCCATAAAACTGATTGATCAGAGACGTTGTTTTGCGTTACAACTCCTCCAATTAAACAGGTTAAAATTTAGTATAGGTTCAATTTAACATATAGCACGCATACAATGTATTATTCAGATATGAAGTTAGAGTTATAGCGCAAAAATGCATATCTGATTAATCAGTTGTATTGGAGCTATACGTTAAAGTGCACCCATTTCGATAATTTTAAGGAATAATTAAGGTAATATTAAAAAACTGATATGTGCAAAATTTTAGTAAAATAACCTTAAAACTGAGGCAGTTATTTATAAAAGAGTTAAAATTTGATCAAATTTTCAAATACCGTTATCTCGAAAACCGGAGCCAATCTGGTAAAACGGGGGATGCTATTGAATTTAGAACATCCCAATTAAGTGAGTTCAACTTTCAAAATCTCTGCTCAAAATTTACAACTTCAACAACGTAATTTGAACCCAGCTTATTCTTTTGTTTTCTATTTCATGTTTATTCCTCGTCTAGCTTTTGAAGCACTTGATTAAAATGAATTACACTTATATTAATCGACTTATTAAGAGAATACGAATAAAATGATATATAAAACATAGGTGTGCTCACAAATTTAAAAATTAAAGATTTTTTTTTTGATTTTTTAGATTTGCCCATATACATAGGTATATGAACTACAAGTGATCTTACATGAAAGTGTAAGCAAAAAGAATTGGAACAAATGTATTAGAATTTCAATGAAATTATATCAGAGTGATTAAATTAAAAGGTAGGAAATAATTAGAGGTAAGTATTAAGGTAAGTATTAAGGAGATTTTAAAAAGGTAAATAATAAATTTTAAGTTCAAATTGTTCGTAAATTAACTAGTTATTAAGTAAGTTAACTAAATATCCTTTCAGGTTTAGGTTGATTCCCGAAGTTATATACATGTATACGTGTACATGCAAATATATCGCAGATATATATAAAAAAACTCATATTATAAATGCCATCGGGCTATAAAATTGGTTTCTGCGGGCACGGTTGTGACTAAGGAAACTACTGCGGGTTGTGGGAGTAGATGCAATTGATGACGGTGGATTGCTGCAAGTATGCAGGTACGGTTACCCGTTTAGTGGATGGTTGGGTAAAAGCTGGGACTTTGTACCGTGACTCGTCGGTCCACTTCACGGCAATATACGGATTTCAGTATAGAAAGGCGAGGCTTATTGTAATCTGAAAGGAGAACCAAATGTAATAAAAAATGACCGAAAAAACTGCAGTTNTTGATTTCTTACCAAATGTAATCAAAAATGGCCGAAAAACTGCAGTCCATGGAACTATTCCATAAAATAAATATTTTCCACGTCCGGAGAATTTTCACTGCACTTTAATAAAACTTTTAAACGAACTAGCTTTCGAATATATATAAAATTACAATTATTTTCTTCGTTTTTTATCACTCTATCCACATGGCTCGGCGGTTTTCACGAAAAAGAAAGAACATTCAGCCCGGATATTAGTCCGAAGGCCCATATGGTCATCCTATTTATCGATAAATAATATCGGTANTAACACTTGCTACTACTTTGCCTACTATATTTGAAGGCACTTTGACTTAAACATGAAAGGATTGATTTCTTACCAAATGTAATCAAAAATGGCCGAAAAACTGCAGTCCATGGAACTATTCCATAAAATAAATATTTTCCACGTCCGGAGAATTTTCACTGCACTTTAATAAAACTTTTAAACGAACTAGCTTTCGAATATATATAAAATTACAATTATTTTCTTCGTTTTTTATCACTCTATCCACATGGCTCGGCGGTTTTCACGAAAAAGAAAGAACATTCAGCCCGGATATTAGTCCGAAGGCCCATCTGGTCATCCTATTTATCGATAAATATTATCGGTAACCATATGGTGAGAATGACGGCTTGAAGGAAGTTTGTTTTTGAGCTGCGTTTAGCAGACACTACAGGGTGCCTTAATAAGGAAATAAAAAAAAACCTGGAGCGGAAATATTCGAAGGCTTACGACTCTAATTGCTAAGTATATTTATGTAGAAAGGAAACTATGTCAAGTACCCATGGTACAATTCAGCCCGGATATTAGTCCGAAGGCCCATCTGGTCATCCTATTTATCGATAAATATTATCGGTAACCATATGGTGAGAATGACGGCTTGAAGGAAGTTTGTTTTTGAGCTGCGTTTAGCAGACACTACAGGGTGCCGTAATAA
>NW_016167556.1:13948-21225 GCF_001687245.7 Rhagoletis zephyria
AGCCCCCACCATCGCGCAGAGAGCAGCGGGGTCGGACGCTGCTACGTCTGGGTGAAAATGGCGCAAATCACTCTGGTGAGCTCCTACCTTTCTCCAAACGACACAGTCCTTGTCTTCGTGGAAAAGCTCGAAGACCTTGAAGACGAATTGCGCGATATAACCGGCGACATAATTGTTGCTGGAGATTTCAACGCAAGAGGCGTGGAATGGGGTATACCCCAAACAAACACCAGGGGAAGACTGGTCCTTGAAATGGCAGCCCGCATTGGCCTGACCATCGTCAACACCGGATCGACCCCTACATATGGAAGGTCGGGTTTTGGATACTCTATCCCTGACATAGCCCTGGTCTCAAAAGCCTTCTTCGAAGGGCTGACGGATGGAGAGTGGTGGAAGACTTGAGTGGTAGCGACCACAACTACATCACCTTCCAAGTTACTAACACAACGCGAGGGCAAACACGTAGTATCCCTCGCAGGCTACCAGGATGGAACCCGTCCAGGGTCGATGTTCGCAAGTTAGATACATCACTCCTAGCAGATTCCCAAGGTATTTCTCCCACAACGGGAGAGATCCAAAACAGGGAGTCTTGTACTAAGCTGGTCGAAGAAACCATGCGCTGCATTCACCGGGAATGCAAAGCCTCAATGCCACAGAGGAGAGCATGGTCAGGTATACTGGTGGAATGAACGAATTGCAGAGCTGCGAAGGGCCTGCCATAGAATGCGGAGACTCGCAACGCGCGCTCGTGGTAGACCTGAGGCGCTGACCAGAGCAGCAGCCTACAAAAGCGCTAACAAAGCACTTGGGGCCGAGATACAGAAGAGTAAACGGAACTGCTGGAAAGCGCTATGTGACGAAGTGGATCGCGATCCCTGGGGCCAGGGATACAAAATAGTGATGAAAAAGTTCCATACATCATCGCAAGCGATGGATGAGGTCCGAGGCAAGAATATATTGGATGCGCTATTTCCCACACACCCACTAAGAGCCGATACAGTGTTCGTCTAGGAGCAAGCCGAGGCACCACTGTTTTCGACAGACGAGCTGAAGCTAGCCCTGCGAAGCATGAAAGCCGGCAAGGCTCCAGGCCCAGATGGCATACCAGCGGAGGCAATCAGGTTAGCAGCGAAAACGAGCTCTGATCTCCTGCTTAACATGTACAACAGCTGCCTTAGCGCCCGGGTCTTCCCAAGCCAATGGAAGAAGGCGAGACTGGTGCTTATACCCAAGGGCAAAGGGGACCCTTCATCCTTCCGGCCACTCTGCATGCTAGACACAGCAGGCAAAATGATGGAGAGTCTGCTCAAAATACACTTGACGTCAGCCATAGAAAGCGAGGGAGGCCTTTCACCCCGACAACATGGCTTCAGGAAGGGACACTCAACTATAGGAGCAATTGGCGAAGTAGTCGAGGCGGTACATAAAGCCGAAGTAGCCTGCCACCAGGCGCGGCCAATAGTGCTGCTAGTCACACTGGGCGTCAAGAACGCCTTCAACTCGGCAAAATGGGACGACATGCTGGAGGCCTTGGAACGGTCATTCAAGGTTCCAACATACTTGCTAGATATGATCCGGGACTACCTTAGAGACCGTTGGCTTTTGTAGTGGATGGATTTGTCAGTGGATGGATGAGCGATCACGGTCTGCAATTGGCTACAGCCAAAACAGGGATCGTGCTCCTCACCAGAAAACGGATCCCAACAATTATAAATATGATGGTCGGACCTCAACTCGTGACAACTTCTAGGTCTACAAAATACTTAGGGGTGAAGCTTGACAGCAAACTCACATTCTGGGAACACATCCATGGAGTATGTGAAAAAGCTCCGCAGAGCACGGTGGCTCTAAGCCGGCTGATGGCGAACGTGGGCGGCCCGAAGCCATGCCGCAGGAAGCTTCTGATGACAGCAGTCCAGTCGGTGCTCCTGTACGGGGCAGAAATATGGGCCGACGCATTGAAAGTCAAAAAATACCGGATTCAAATGTCTTCGGTCCAGCGCCGAGGGGCACTACGCATTGCTTCTCCATACCGTACAGTGACCGCGGACGCGGTTCTAGTTATTTCTGGCGTCATGCCAATTGAACTACTTGCTTGCGAGCGAAAAGAGATTTACAATCTCAGTGCCGAGATAGGTCGAGCAGCTGCCGCGGCAAGGGCGCGCGAGCAACTGGTCCAGCAGTGGCAACAAAACTGGAACGCGAGCAAAAACGGTCGAGGACGCACTCCTTGATAGCCAACCTTCAAACATGGTTGAACAGACCGCACGGGGAAGTCGATTTCTACCTGACGCAATTCCTCACCGGTCATGGTTACTTCCGAGAATATCTTCATAGAATGGGAAGGGTGGACTCACCGTTCTGTCACTACTGTGGAATCATCGAAGATAACGTGTACCACACATTCTTCAACTCCGAACAACATAGTTGGGTAATGATATCCAGTGCAGAAAAGTGGGAAGCAGTTGCGAGATACGTGAAATTCGTACTCCGCTGCAAACGAGAGGACGGTTGTCTACTGAGGACACCCGAATGAAACGCCCCTACAAAAGAGCAGCCCCAAGGCTCTTGCAGCGCGCTCCTGCATCTGAAGACATGCAGAATTGCGGTGCCAGATGCGGGATTCTTTCGCGGGCGGTGGGAGTTTGGGTTTAGTGGGTAGCCCAACATGCTTCGGTGGGAGTCCCACACTCGGGGAAGGTAGTATAGAGACTAGCGCCCCCGGCCAGTGCATAAAGCATTTCCCCCTCCTACGAAAAAAAAATGACTTGCAGAACAGTATAAGTAAAACCGCAATAGAAAAACAGAGACATAAATTTGTTATAAATAAAATAAACAATAACAATTTCAAAAATTGTCATTTTAAATCCCATAATTTTAGATTTAGATGAAATTAATGATATAATTAATCATGAAGTTAAAAATGTTACAATATCTGATTTAATGGATGTATCAAAATTTAAAATAGTACAAACGAATGATGTTATAATTATGTACATAATATACTCAAAAATCATAGATATATGTGTTATTTAATGTAGAAGCTATCGCTCAAAAGGATGGAAAACTATTAAATGAGGATAACGTAATTAAATGCGAAAATGAATTTTACTTAGTAGACAATTGTAAAAAAAAAAAAAACCTGGAGCGGAAATATTCGAATGCTTACGACTCAAAAAAATTGCTAAGTAAATTTATGTAGAAAGGAAACTATGTCAAGTACCCATGGTACATACACCCCCCCACCTAGAATGTTGGTGCGGTGTACTTCTAGTGGCTGCTATTTTGGATGTCTTTCATGTGGTATATCTCCCTTTTTCCCGTNGTTTCCCTTTGGGGATATGACTCTGGCCTTGATAAATTTTGGTGCGAATTTCGAGCAAAATTTCTTTGAAGCATCGCTTAGTGAGAAGTTTCGTCTGAACACGATGTCACCGGCCTGGAATCGCCTATTGGTACTACGTAGATTGTATCTCTTTGACGACTTCTCGAAAGCTTTGGTGATGCTTTCCGTAACCGACTGGCATATTAATTTAAGACGGTCGACCCTCTCAATTACGTTGTCATCCAATGATGAAAGTTTTCTAAGCAATTCATACTCCTCCGCGTGGGTTACCATCTGCTGACCAAACAGGGCAAAGTAGGGCGAACATCCTATTGTTTGGTGATGTGCGCCTCTTAGGGCTTCAGCAATGTCTGAAATATTCTTATCCCAGTGCGATTGATCGTTCTTAAGGTAAGCCCTAATTCCTGCTATTATGGACCTATTCACACGTTCGCTTGCATTGGCTTGCGGACTATATACAGCGGTGTATACATGTTTAATTCCCCGTGCCGACAACAACGTGTTAAACTGCGAGGATTTGAACTGTTTTCCATTATCACTCATTACTATTTCGGGAGTTCCGAAAATATTAAAAACGTTCTCATGTAAAAATTCACATATAGCTGAAGTATTAAACTTTTTGACAGTTTTCAATAGGGGAAACTTTGTCAAATTGTCAAAGACTATGAAGATTCCTATGTTGCCTTGTTTGGATCTTAGGTAAGGTCCAAGGAAGTCAACATATAACTTCTGGAACGGTCGTTGTACCGTGTACTGTGCGGACATTGGTGGTCTTAGCGTCACATTTGGGGCCTTGCTCTGTCGACATGTTTCGCATTGGCTAACATAGTTTTTGACGTCAACTGTCATATTTGGCCAATACAGATTACATCTCAATCGCTCCAGGGTTTTAGCAATGCCACCGTGGCATTTATTTGGTGGTCAATGAGCGTTTTTTATGACGTCCGGAACAAGAAATTTGGGAATCCAAAACTTCCAATTAAACAATTCCCTTTCCGGGTTGCCATCTGGATGTTCCGTCCTTTTATAGACGTGGTTGTCAATTGTCTGTAAATCAGGTAAACGACTGGCGTTTTCTCGGACGTGACTTATCAATTTTAGATAATCTTCGGACATAAACTCGGACGACTGTAGATTTACTAACGGATGGACTTCAATGTTGCGGACTTCAGCTATTTCATCAAAATTCTGTCTAGACAAGCAGTCGGGTACCACATTAAGTGATCCCTTTCGATGTTCGATTTTAAATCTAAATCCTTGCAGTTTGAGGCACCAACGAGCTAGTCGGCTGGATAAATCAGTTTGTCGCATAAGCCATTGCAAACTTGCGTGGTCGGTAACTATAGTGAAGTCTTGCCCCTCCACGTAAGCTCTGAATTTTTTCAGACTAAGTATGGCGGCAAGACATTCAAGTTCCGTGACACTATAATTACTTTGCGCGTTATTTAGTTTTTGGGAAAAATAAGCTACTGGCACTTCAATATCGTCATCGTTTTTTTGTGCCAACACCGCACCAACACCTAGCTTACTAGCATCGCATTGGATTACAAAGGGCTTATTATAATCTGGACTGGCAAGTACAGGGGCTGAGCACAGTTTTTCTTTTAAGACAAAGAAGGCTTGTTGGGCCTCATCATTCCAATGGAAACCTTTCCCTTTCTTCAACAGATTGGTGAGTGGTGTTGTCAGCGCAGCATAGTTATCGACAAATCGCCGATACCAACACGCCATTCCTAAAAATCTCCTAACTTGTTTTACATTTGTTGGGATTGGATATTGGGTAACAGCCGAGATCTTGTCTGGATCGGTTCGTAACGTTCCGCTGCCAACAATGTACCCCAGATATTTCACCTCTTTAATACAAAATTTACTTTTATCTACGTTAATTGTTAAGCCTGCTGTTCTGAGTTGGAGGGCAACTTCAGCGAGGACGGACATATGCGTGTCGAAATCTTCCGACACGATTAAAAGGTCATCTAAATATACGAATACTTGGTTTCTCAGTTTGGGTGGGATTACGCGGTCCATCAAACGACAAGGTGCTTGTGGGGCGTTGCAGAGGCCGAGGGGCATAACACGATATCGGTATAGCGGACGATTAGGGACAGTGAAACAGGTGTAATCTCTGGATTGTTCAGACAGTGGGATTTGCCAAAAGGCGCGACGCAAATCTAGTGAGCTGATAAATTTTGCCTTGGGTATTCTACTAAGAATACCATCAATATGCGGAAGGGGATATGCGTCCTTAACGGTAACGCTATTAACTTTTCTTGAGTCTAGGCACAGACGGACTTTATTCGGCTTTTTCACTAGCACTACCGGACTGGACCATGGACTATTTGGGGCTTCTTCGATTACACCTAATCTGATCATCTCATCAATTTCGGCATGTACGAGTTTCTCGACAGCTGGTGAGATTGGAAAGTAACGCTGTTTAATCGGACGGACATTCGTTTCGAGTTGTATCTCGTGTTCTAATAAGGGCGTTTTTCCCAATCCTTCCTTCTCATAGCTTGGGAATCTATTTTTAATCAAATTCACTTGTTGTTGCTGCTCTAAAGTTAGCGAAATACTATTGTCAGTAAAATTATCTGAGTCGTTACGTGAAATTTCTGAGATAATACTCGTCGCAATTTGGAACTTTATCCAAAAATCAACACCTAAGATTATGTCTTGGGACATACTGGGTATAACAAAAAAAAATTATCGTCTCCGATTTGCCTTTGTACTTGACATCCAACTCAAGTGTGCCAAAATCTATCTGGTTTTTATCATCAGCAGTGCAAATGGAGGTCTTGTGCTGTCGCAAGTGTTTTTGCTCGCTAACAGTTCTTGCTAATGAGCCACCTAAGCATGACACTTGCGCTCCGCTATCAAGCAAACCAAGATGTGTTCCACCTAACAATTTAATCTGGGCATACGGTCTTAAATCGTTGTTATTACTTTGCAGGGAACAAATAGTATTATTTAAGCTTTTGCGGGTTTTCTTAACGTTTTGCCAAAAGGTTTTCATACGGACCGACGAGCGTTTCAGACGTATTGGTATCGGGATTTCGAGGTTAAAAATTCTATTTTTAATTTCATTATATCTTTTTAAACGAATTTCATAAGGTATAATCTTATTTGGGAATGAATTCTGGCTTTCAGGGTCAAACAAACGATAACCCAAGTTTACATCATTATCTTTGATTTCAGGACGCGTGAGCAATTGCTTCTGGTCTAGTGCTTGCGGTCGTTGTGAGGGTTCTGCCTGAACTCCTCGCTCATTTTGGAGTTTCCCTGACTACAAGTAGAGCATTTTGGGCGATAGATATTTGGTGCGCCGCAACCGTAACAGAACACTGTGCGTTCTTCGAGGCAGTCGAAATATTGATGCCCTTCCTTGTTGTAGTTCGAACATCCAGATTTCAAATTAGGTTTATGCTTGGTTACCGCATCCACCTCTGCGAATTCACTAAAAGTTGCTACGTCATGGTTTAAGTCTGGGTCATCTTGTACTTCGTTAATTTGACGCTTGGGAGGTTGCCGAAGATTGGTGGTCAGGGCTGCACAATTTGATTTGGCGATTTCATTCGCGAGGCTTTCTCCTCGAAGACACAGTTTCCGGAGTTCCGCGAGCGAGTTTACTGGCACGAACAAAAGTTGCTGTCTAATTACCGATCGTAAGTTGCGCTGCATTATCTCCACCAACTCCCCTTCGGATAAGGGTGTTTGTAGGGACTCCGCTATTTTCAAAATTGCGTTACGGAAATCATCGAAGCACTCGTTTTGTTTCTCGCACGTATTGATTCCTTGATCTCGAAATCGCTCTTGTGTTGTTGAAAGTTAGTCCTTAAGGCCTCACAGAGTGATGGCCAGGTAACGCGGGGGACTGATCGTCGATACCAATCTTTAGCCTCATGGGTAAACAAGCATTGGGCATGCTCACAAA
>NW_016167557.1:0-21223 GCF_001687245.7 Rhagoletis zephyria
AACTCAGTGTAAGCTTATAGTTGCTAAAAATTCCAATAACTAAAATTTTGTTTCGGCGACTGTATTGTTAATTTTCTTGGATAAAAAAGACAATAATTGAGGAATTCACAACGGTGTCGTAAGTGTCGTATTGTTGTATGTTGTAAATTTTAAAAGCTTATATAAATGTTTAGAGAACTTGAAACCACAGCCAACTATTTTTAACACTGCGGAAATGCAAAATATGACTTTGATGGTACTTTTCGAACCCAGTTAATACATTTTTAGACGTTTAATTGACGACATACAACAATATAATACCCAAACAATAGAATACCCCAAATGTAATGTTAAGAGATGTAAAGAATAGAGAAGTTTCGCTAAAGCCGACATCGATAGTTTTCAAANCCGTACGTCGCCTAACTCCTCTGGTAAAATTTTCGGGCATTCTTCCTGTCGGCCATCATTTCAAGCTCTTCGCACCACGTATTTCGGCCTCTCTCTTCTTATTGCGGCAAATACGTCTCGCTTCCCTCTTCAGAACCCTATAGCGGTTCGTTCATTTAACTCCGCACTAAAATTATAAAACGGCAAAGCTATTTGCGTAGTTCTCTCGATGCCGTAACCGTATAAATGGCTGGTGTTTATGTTGTTGTTGTAGGAGCATACAAATTCCCCAAACAGTTTTTATTGAGTGATGTTGGAGTNAGGTTCGTTCATTTCACTCCGCACTAAAATTATAAAACGGCAAAGCTATTTGCGTAGTGCTCTCGCCGCCGTAACCGTATAAATGGCTGGTCTTTATGTTGTTGTTGTAGGAGCATACAAATTCCCCAAACAGTTTTTATTGAGTGATGTTGGAGTCACAGTCCTTGGCCAGATATAAATCTTTTGGGGAGTTTCGAAGTTTTTCGAAGAACTTAGGTAAACAATTTATGAACCAGTTTCTAGTTCCATTTTCAATAAACTCAAATAGATTTGTAGTTAATTTTAAGATGCTGGCCTGTACTAAATAAATTTGTTGAAGTCCCGGTTTATTTGATAACAAAAATCTGGTTTATTCGATATTCGAAATATGAAGATTTCAAAAAATGCCCAAAGATATCCAAAAAGAACGGTGAAAACAGGTTGCAGGGCCGAGTCGACATTAACTCAGGTAAGTACGGCGAACTTTGCTTGTGATACGGTCTAATGTAATATGCATAAACTTTTGAATGAAAAGCTGTTCTGTTTGCACCACTTTGCATTGTAACGGTAAAACTATTTGGGAGCCCACAATGAGCTTCGGAATGTTGAGTATACCTAATGTGACCAACCGTACTTCTTTCGGAAGTACAGTACTTCTTTTTTCGCTCTTGTACTTCGTACTTAGAAGTACAGTCAAATGTACTTCCTTGCGATATTTTGTACTTCAGGAGGAAGATCTTGTAACCAGTTGATTTTGCGTCAAAAAGTGTGATGCGATTCGAAAATTGCCGCTAACTGATTTCAGAATCTCCCCCCAGGTCCTGTACTTCTTCGATCTTCTGGACGAATTCGATTAGAGAATTAATATTTTCTCGAGTCGAGAGCTATGTCCCATTTTAGTTGAGATCGCCATGATTCTCGATAGTTTTTCGAGTCGTTCTCTAACGTTTGGGATTGGTGAATGTGGCTAATCCTCCAATCATTCCCTTATCGATAACTAACCTCAATGTTTGCTGGGTTGGATCCTATTTATACATCCNATCTCGATAATTTTTCGAGTCGTTCTCTAACGTTTGGGATTGGTGAATGTGGCTAATCCTCCAATCATTCTCTTATCGATAACTAACCTCAATGTTTGCTGGGTTGGATCCTATTTATACATCCCCAAGGCTTGGAGGGTAGTCACTGTTGCGTTCATTACGAAGGCCGAAAAAGGCGCACATGTATTAGGTATTTTAGGCCTATCAGTCTATCTTCGTTTTTGCTGAAAACGCGCCTGCACTCAGTGCAGAGTCATTAGGAGCACTCCACAAGGTGGTGTTCTCTCTCCCCTGCTCTGGATTGTGGTTGTTAACGACCTTCTAGAGAAACTAAAAAAAGTGGATTGTCGGGTGATCGCCTATGTAGATGATTTGGAACGATTTCTAGACACCCTTTTTGATCTGGCTCAAGGTTACCTGAACCAAGTAACTAGGTGGGCGATCAACGGTGGCTGGCGTGGAAGCCTAACATTGAGGAAAGGGTAAGGAAGGTGTCGATTGTCTTGTATTGTTGTCGCAGCACGATCTGATAATGGGCTAAGTGAAACCGGGTCCTTTTACATAAAAAAAGGAAAGGAAGGCCTTTCTCTGCTGCAGCAAATTCTTTTATAGGGCATTTTAAAACACGCAACTTCTCATGGGCTAGTGACGAGGATTCTGACAGGCCATTGTGCGATTGGTATTCATGCGGAGAGACTAGAAATGTCAACTGATCACTGTTTTACCCGCTGTCAAGAGAAAGATGAAGTGGAATCATCTCCGCACTTTCTTTTGACCTGTCCAACCTTCGCTAAGCTAAGATGGAAGCATTTTGGCTCGCACTTTTAAACAAACACTGAGCTCTCAGGAATCGAAATCAGCCGCATTCGAAATTTCGTAATCGGCCCGCGGCCTTAACATAACCCAACCTAACCGGTACTTCTTTGAGCTATGAAATAGTTGGTCACATTAAGTATACCCGTAGATTTTTCCGCTGAGTTCTTCGCTAAGAATTCTATTGGATGTTGATATAGAATCATTGCGAGTCCTACTGTGGGAGTAATGGATAATGCCGCAATCAAACGCCAGCCTCTCTATGGCTTACGATTTGTAGCAAAATCGCATTTCTATGTTTAGCGGCGATGGACATAACGCTTTGAGAATAAGCTCTCATCATCTACCAGCTTCACTTGTGTTCACTCGTGTGGATATTGTATTTTTTTACTTTCATAGCACCATACTAAGATGGAATTACACTACATAATTACTTATGGCGGTGTGTTGTGTACTTCGATTCTCGGAAGGCGGATGGAAGGATATGAAAATTTGTTGATTTATTTCGCGAGCTGTCGGGATGTGTTGCGTGCACAGTATAGACAGTAACCAACCTTTTTGGGTTGTTGTTGTAGTAGTCGTTGTTGTTGTAGTTATATTCACTCCTGAGGAAGGCACGGGGTTGTGTGCTGCTATTTAATGGCCTTCCTCAGACTTTTTCTTAGATTTCAGGGTTGAGTGCTGCATTATTATTAGATAAATAAATTTAAGCATTTGACAAATCGTGATTTTATTAAAAGAAAATTATAAATGGTGTTGAAAAACCAAACAAATGACAACTAACGTACGCTTTTTGTTCTTTTCTCCATTTTGATTTTGACTCTATTACCGCCAACAACTTTATGTGTATACATATTTACAAGCTGTCAAAATTTTGCGTAGTCACACGAGCTAGGTAAAAACCAAGAATGATAGAATACAAGATTGCGCCGATCGGAGAGGATTTTTGAGAATAACTTGTGTGTGACGTCACACTGGTGCAATTGCGAGAGAGAAATGCCAAAACGTGAGCAAGAATGGAAGAAGAAGAAAAAATGTTGCAAGGAAAACGTAAACAAGTTGCACCAGTGTGACGTCATGCAAACAACGATTCTGTCAAATTCGTTAAGAGACGAATAGCGGTCCGAGATCGGCGCAACCTTTGTATTCTCTCAATCGTGGGTAAAAACTATGGCATTCTTATTCACAAGGAGAAATCTCAAAATTTTTGTTTGGTATTTCCAAATTTTCTCTTTTTTATCAGTTGGCAAAAGCCCTCAGTGGCATCGCTCCGAGCGTTGAGATAGTAATTTCATGTCAATTAGTAGAAAAGTTCCATGATGTATACCATTTTATGTGGAATTATTCAATAAATTTCGTTTTACACTATACTTTTTGAAACTATTTGAAGGTAATTATTTTTTGTTTGTTAAAAGCAACCCTGCGTGCTTGGAAGGCGTGTGTACCAATAATTTCATCCCTAGCATATTCATCCCCGAGGAAGGCAGCCGCCAAATTCACCGAAGGTTGTTTACTGGTTATATTGTGGTTGCGTGTGCATCCAATTAAAATATAAGCTGAGCACGTGGAAATTCCGAAATCAAATCAAAAAAAGAAGTAAATGTGCTGAGGCGAGCTGAAACTTATGGGAATTTATATGTTGGTTGGGAAAACAAATCAATGACCTTCTTAGCCTTAAGAGTAATAAAAAAACAACCAAGCCAAGAAAGAAATTTCTTGGCGTTCGTTGAGTCTTCCGACTGGGTGGAAAGATGATGTACCTTGGAGTGAATTTCCGTCAGGCCTTGCCAAATATGAACCTGTTTAGGCATTGAGCCCGAAGATAGCAAAACGTCTAACCCGATTTCGCTCCAAACCAAATTTAGCAGGGGATGACGGAAGATATATTAATTCGAATGCGAATATAAACGAAAATGCGAGAGTGAATAAACGATAATTATCGCTGATATCGATAGTAATGGTATCGAATACGAATTTGGTATCGATTTCGATAACAATGGTTAAACGGTAATGGTAATAGTATCGTTAAAAAATCTATAACAATACAGATACAATAAAAATCGATATCTATAAAAATCGGTATGATTATCGGCAACAAAACAGATAAGTATACATTCCTTATGATGAACTCTCATATTTACACCGAAAGATTTGTGTGTCAACAACGATATCGATTAATATATCGATAGATTTAGCAATAATTATATTTATAAGTAGTTATGCATATAAATAACAACGTGGAAAAATATATGCCAATAAAAATATCAATAAAAGTGATATTTATCGTAAACGACTTTTCTAAGGGCCTTCAACGCTTGAACAACGCTTGGTGAACAAACCCGACCACAAATGTAGAATAACGTGACCGCCAAATATTTATAGTTTTTTTTTATACCTAAGAATTTACTAAAAATAAACCACTTTGAGCGAAAATCATAAAAAATTTAAGTTCGTGATCTGCTCGATACTAATTATTACGTGAAAAAACGATATTGATTTCAACAGTTTTTAGATGACCAAATCCTTATAGCTGGTCAAATAATTTTACATACATACATATGTATGTATACTAGGGTAGTGCAAAAAAACAAAGTCGGAATTTGTTCTATATCGAAAAAAAATATACCCCTATTTTTTATTTTGAAATCAAAAAATATTNCAAGTCGGAATTTGTTCTATATCGAAAAAAATATACCCCTATTTTTTATTTTGAAATCAAAAAATATTTAGAGGTCGCTTAAAGCGCTCAAATTTTTCCATGTATCGTAGAAATGGAATATATTTCTTGAAAATCAATATTTTTCAATCGAAAAACTCTTTTTCAATTCAAGAGATTGGCCATTATAATACCCAATTATTTATGGAACTATTTTTTCATAGCACCAACATTTTGCAGGTCCGCCAAAAACCCCAGAAAATGCAATGGGGAGACCGAAAAAAAATCTTTGATTTCAATACAAAAAAAAATTTGGGTATATTTTTTCGGTATAGAACAATCCTCGGAGGTGAGAGCATAAAAATTCCGACTTTAATTTTTCACTTACATTTTTGAACCACCATAATGCATACACGAGAATGTATAGAGCTGTTACCTTTTTAATGCGAGTATAAATTTCAAACCATTTAACTTATAAAAACTCAACTGCACGCACGGCTGCTATATAGTACATATGTATGTATGACTGTATGTATATAAATGCTGTTCATAAAGAAAACAATGTTAACAGGAACATAATTTGAACAATAAACAAGTTTTTGTACATACGATATTTAGTACGGACACCCTGTGGCGAAACGCACTAGTGCCAATTTGGTTCTGTACTAAATAATTTAGAACCATGACTAGTTTGCATTATAATTCTCTTTGGCATGATAGCAAGTGGCGAAATTTAACATTGTGATGCCCTAGGAAGTGTCAATTGCCCTCTGCTGCATCCCGTTTTCGATAGTTCCGAACCAGTTCTAAATTCGACAGATGAGATTTAGTGCACTCTGTATCCCTTCCTTATAGTTCCGAACCAATTCTAAAATTGACAGTAGAAAAAGGTAACATATCTTTAGCTGTAGCTGTGTGCAGATGTGCTTTCTTCTGGTTTGATTCCAGAAGGTCCCGAGAGGTAAAAATGTTAATACAAATTTCTGTTTTTTTTTACAAAACTATGAAAAAGCATCTGTGAAGTGCAGAGTGAAAGCGTATTTGGACGAAAAAACGGTGAAATAAATATATATTTAAAGTAACCAAGCCCTCGCTGCACCAATTTTGAACTCGTCACCTTAGATAAGGAATTCTTATTAAAAGTCTTTTTACTCTTTTAGACTAATCAAATTTTTTGTGTATATATCGGACTTAGAAAATTTGCGTATTACTGAACAGAATGGTTAAAAATAAAATAGGCACTTAGATTTTTAGAAAACAAGGCATTTCTAATTGTTCTTGCTTCTTGCAATACAATTATATTTTTATTTTTTGAAAAAGTGGACTTTGCACTTTTCGCAAGTGATAAGCATGTAAATGGTTTTAAAAGTACTATATTTCGCTATTTTGGCGATGAAATTTTAGTACGAAACTAGAAATTTGTTTGGTTCACTAGTTCAGAGTTTTACTGCAGGGCATAGACCACATCCTTGTGGATAGCGAAGTACTTAATTGTTGAGTCAAGAATGAGGCTAACACGCACCAATTCACACACAGCCACCCGTTCACTGCAAAGCGAGAAGAAAAACTCCCAGCAATTTCACCATTAAAAGTCAGAGCAAAAATATCTTCAAAGTTTTTCATTTTTTTTTTTTATTTGTAACTTTCTTCGTTGGTTTTTTTTTTGTGGATTTTATTGAACACAATACACATCTGTTTCTAAACTTGAACTGAATTATTACATGGCGCAATAATGATGAGAATGGGATTGTGTGTTGCATGCAAACAAAAATGCATTCTTATCTTATTTTTAGTTCATATGCATATACATATGTACATTAGGGTGGTCCTTAAATGTAGGAAGCAAATTTTTATATCAGATTTCCTAAGCCTCAACTCCCACGTCGATGCTACTAATCGAAGTCGAAGAAATCACATATAAATTTTGGCCCCCATTGGAGTCGGTTAAGGCGTGTCGCACAGGAGTCAAAATTCAGATTATCCTATGAAGACGTCTTAACCGACTCCAATCAAGGCCAAAATTTGTATGTGATATCTTCGACTTTTGTAGTATCAGTTTCGGGTATTAAATGTAAAAAAATATTTTTTAATTTCTTGAGTCTCCATGGAGCATCTGTTCTCGGACCCCATTGCGGCATGCCTTAACCGACTCCAATCGGGACCAAAATTTGTATGTGATATCTGTGACCGTGGTATTAACGACTAAAGGAATGAGGCTGAAAAAACCGCTCATTTATTTTTAAGGACCACCCTAATGTACATAGGTATACCTGAGCATATGCGGATGCATATGTACATACATACATATGCACAAGAGTATGAATGCATATGCATGTGAATATAGGTCTTCATGTGTGAATTGGTGCAATGAGTTCAAATGCAGCAGAAATAAAAGAACTGTGCTTTCTTTTTTATACACAAACGCGCATATGTATGTACGTATTAATGTGCATTGCCGGATCTAGGTAGGCAGAAAAAGGGTAATCTACCGCTGACCACCCACGTCCCATCCAAAAAATCTTTCCGACTTATGTATAAAATACAAATAAACTTAAATATTTGCTAATTATGTATTAGAAAAATATATTAAATTATAATTAACACTAGATTAAAATTCAATAAAAATAATTATTTTGCTATGCTACGGTAGAATAGAATTGTACGCGAGAAGTGCAACAAAATGGTGCTACTATGCGATAATTGATTCCTGAGGACAACTTGGGAGGCACTATAACCAACCAACCAAGCCGCCTTACTGATTTTCTCAAATCGTACGTGGTTGAGTGGAGGGACGTGAGATTCGTGCCCGTACATTGGTTGGGGTTCTTCTCCATCCAACGCGCTACCTGTGTTGGCATTTAAAATAATTGAGCAGAGTTCCCTCCATATCTCACGTGTGCTCTGGAGATCTGTTGGCCAGATTTCCATATTCCTTTCATATAAGAATGCTGAGTGCTTGAGAGTCTACCATCAATCGATTCTCTAATATCGAGCTCTAATTGTCTCTATGTATATTACCTTTAAGTAAAATGACGCCGAAATAAGCAGTCTGCAATTTTTTGGCCTAATAAAAGATTTCTTCCTTGCTTTAGGAATAAACAACACTCTCCATTCTATCCAACTCTTAGGGATGTGGTCCTTTCTTTTAACACCGGGTTAGCCTGTTCCCGTACTCAAAGATTTAGTGAGAAATTGTCCGAACTAGTCCGGAAGATAGTACAAAAGATATTATTAATGTGTTACGGGAATAAGTTTGGACTACATCTTACTAAATCCTGGAGTTTCTCATAACACAACAATTCCACTGAATTTCATAAAAATTCAACCAAAGCTTTTTTATGCGTATAAAGTTGACGTATTTTGCCACATATGTATGTGAGTACATTGTATGTATTTACATGCATTGTTTACATGTATGTACATCAGGGTAGTCCAAAACATGCATGTGAGAAAAGTGAACGCGGAATTTTAATAAACAAAATCTATTTTTATATGGAAGAAAATGTGCAACACCCTCGACAAAACAAATTCTCAAAAATCAACGGTAATTTTTAGAGACTTTAAACTTGCAGCATATTATACTAAAATTTAACAAGCTACAAAACTGAATACCCAAATTTTTCTAAATAATGGAATTGAAAAGTTGATAATTTTGATGAAAATATTTGGGTATTTCTTAAATTTTCCCGAGTTCTATATGAAATTAAAAAAATTTATTCCACCGGTTTTTGCTGTTGAATGAACTATAAAAAATAAGAAAAATTTGGTATGGAAAATATAAATAAAGAAACGTCAGGGTATTCATATTTTTGACGCTGATTCTATATGGGGAAAAAACTATTTTTCGTAAAAATTTTATAGAACACTTGAAAAGCGATGTTTTTCATTGCATTGTGGGACCTATAAAATATAGTTAAAACTAAAAAATGTGCTAGTCTATATATTTATATAGATTTTCAGGGATTTTATACCATTTCTATGATTTTTTTTTGCGCCATATAAAATACATGTGAAACTTTGAACGCTTTGAGCGAACTTTAAATATTTTTCAATTTCGAAAAAAACGAGAGTATATTTTTACAATATAGAAGAATCCTAGCGGCTGAGAGCATTAAATTTCCAATTTTACTTTCCTTGGACCACCCTAATGGCGTCGAGGTAAAAAGCCAGGCACTGTTGTGCTTCTACATTGCACTCACTTGCTCGCATTGTTTACTTTTGACTTTTTTAAATCTGTTTATACTTTTTTTTGTAGTTTTCTGTTTGCTGTTTTTTCTCTTTCATTTGCTGCCACAGTTGTTGGCACAGCGTCGGAGTTGCGGAATCACACTCCAGTTCGGACAGTATGGTGTGTGGGAAATATGTTTTTATTTTTTTTTTTTTTTTTTTTTTTCTTTCTACTTAAAAATAAAGCTGTTGTTAGGATTTAGTTAAGTATCAGACTAGCATAGAAATACAACTATTTTCTCTGGCAACAAACTTAGAAAAAATGAGAAGTGCATAACATAAACAAAGACCACTTAGCTAAGAAGCTTGGCTGGTATTTGCAAATCAGCTCACCAAAGTTTGGACTTAGGTCATACTTTATAAACATGTATGAACATTTATGTATGTATGTATTGATGTAGCCATACGATATTCCGAAACACGGGTTATGGTCACATTGTTCTACATACATACGCGTACAACAGACCTTAATGTTGAAGCAGGTAGTCGTATGTAATTAATAAACCCATACGGTATGTCAGTGCTGTGGGGCAGCTCCAACATAAACTAAAGGGGTGAGAACCTCTTAGAGAACCTTAAGCAAAATAACCTAGACTTTGCAAACAGGGGTTGCCAAACCTACTTTTATTACTGCTATCAGAGAAGAGGTACTATATCTCACCCTTTGCAGCAGATCGATAGCTGAACCTATCCAAGATTGGAAATTCTAGGACGAGGCATCGACGCGGACCACCAACACATAAGGTTTGAGATCCCAGTGCGATCTGAGCTCCGGAATTAGACTTTCTCGCCCAAAAAAAAACTGGACACTTTTTAAAAATCTAGTAAATAACAGAGCAGACTCGCTGATAACTTAAATAATCTCAATCGACGAATTTGAGGTAGCATCCAGCGCACTAAATAATGTCCTGCTGGAATCTTTCCACCACAGCACGGCTCCGAGTTCCTCATTGATGAAACGTACAGCTCCCTGGTGGAACGGGGAACTGTAACCAAAGCGCAAACTTTCCAGGAATCTTTAGAACAGGGCAAGAAGATCACATCAGTGGATCGAGTACAAGACTGCTCTCACTGAATGCAATAAACTCATTTGACGTTCCAAGACAAACGAGAAGGCATAAATGCGAGTCAAAGAGGCACTTCACAAGGCACGATGGCACCTTCACGAGTAACTACGATGAAGCTCTAGTATACCTCCTTCAAGTACATTTCAATGGCCCTTCGGTATAGAAATATCAGATCTCTTCTGAACACTGGTTCCCCAGGGTAAAAAGTCTGGCACCATCTTTGACAGCACTGTATCTGACATTATGAGAGCAGCTCTGCGCGTGGTATGAGACTGGTGTCCAAATGAGGACCTCCGCATAAAAGGCTATTCTGGCACCTTTGATAAGAAGGTACAAGCCGAACATTGCTTCGGTTACCCTTGGTGAAACAGTGCTTGAATACTCTGACGAAGTCAAATATCTCGAGCTTACCCTGGATAAGAGACTAAGTTGAAATTCCCATCAAGACAAAACTCTTAGCAAGGCCACCCGAGCCACGTGGGCCTGTGGAAGACTTTTAGGTCGAACATGAATTCTGAACTCCAAACTGATAGAATGGCTACACGGAATTATATTTCGATCTTAACTTATTCCTCTATAGTTTTACGGCCAAAAATGCTACAAAAAACTCCGGTTTCCCGTCTGAACAAACTCCAAAGGATGGCCATTAGGCGAGGTACTTGTCTCACGGTCCATCAGACCGATGTACTAGCAATCTCATTTTGTGGCAGACTGAACCTTGAGAAGGGTTTAAAAGGCGCGTTTCCAGTTATATTTTCAGATACTCAGGCGCCCACAAAAGCCCTTTCCAATAGGACGATCACGTCCAGGCTCGTTAAGGAGTGCTTTGACACTATTCAACTCTTGTCAGCAAGGAACACGGCATTACTATGCTAGGTACCAGGACACTGCTGCAGGATCGCGGGTAACGAGACCGCCGACGAATTGGCAAGAGAAGGCTCATCATCCGTTCTTGTGGGGCCGGAACCGTTTTGCGGACTCAGTTGGTCCTCCGCCTTTGTACGCTTTTGTTCTCACAGTTACATTATTAAAATTGTTTTATTTTCAAATAAAAACCGAATGGACTTTTCGTTTCTTCCAAAAAACGTTGACCTTCCAAGCTTCAAAATTTATTTGATATTACACTTAACCCTGTAAAAAGTACTAATCCTTTTCTAGCTCACGCATTTCATAATATTTTCATTTTAAGCAATCGCCCTGACAAAGCATGAAAGGGCAGAGAATGTGCCTTTTTGGGCTTTCTATAGTGTGACATTTTAAAAAACGGACAGAAACATAATTTTCTCACGCGTTTGCCTTAATCGAAAACAGGAAGGGACTATCAAAGGGCGACAATTTTTCGTAAAAACCAAAACACCAAAATCAATTTGCTCCTGAACCAAAAAAAAAAAAAAACAGTTTTACCTTAAAAACTTTCAGTCCTATATGTATGTTTTGGTGTGGTCAAAACGTATTGAGTAAGAATAATTCCCGACCATATTCACCATTTTTGATTTTTTCTCTCTGTCTCGCACCCAGCATTCTCTCGCATCAACGATGCTGCTTTTTTTAATTGGCATACCAAGTGCATTCAATAAATTTCAATTGTCGAATCATAATTACTTAAATGAAAAAATGCGTCTGTTCTGTTTGGTTTACATATTTTATTATGATTGCTAAGTATAATTTCACCTAATTTCTATATGTTGGATAAATACAACTGTTTCTACAATTGAAAAAAAAAAACAATTGTACATATCGTTACCTGAGTTGCAAAAAGGCGTAACAACATCGCAACTGAAATTGAAAAAGTCGTGACTAATTTTTTTTTTCATAAAATTATGTGGGAGTTGCAANTGCACTTCAGCGATGATGTTTGTTATGTCTTTTTGAATTTCAGGTGACGATATAACTTTCAAAGGTACAATAATCACGCATGTTCTGCAGATCTGTGCGTTTTACAAAATCTATTTTGGAAATTTCTTAACAAAAAGGCAAAAGTTTGGTACAAAATCTATGAATATGACGTACCGATTTCAAATCGTACGATTTGTAGAATATGCCTAATAATAATATTTTTCACAGAAATCATCATTTCATTTTCGCCAAACAAGGAAATCAAATGAAAATATCTCACTAACATCAAAACAAAACACTAACAACTTTTTACATAAGTACATTAGGGTGCATCACTCTCCATACAAAAATAAAAATTTATATACAATAATAAAACATGTATACTGTTTTCCACTCTTCTTTTGTCTGAAGTGAATTTTTTAGAAAAAAATATTTTAAAAAATCGAATTTTATTTATAAAAAAAAAATATAGTTTTGGAGGTAATATCAAATAAGTCTAGCTCACGTAAATCTTGAAAAATATTTAGATTCACGTGTGCTGTACCTATTTAAAATTACCTTCAAAAATCTCGTTTTTTCATTAAAAAAAAAATTAGTTTTTAAAAATATTTTTTCTAAAAAATCACTTCATATGAAAGAAGAGTTTAAGCATAAAAGACCTGCATAAAAACGTTCAAACATTATTCTACTGATTTGTTTAGCTTGCACTGATTTTGTACTGATTTTTACATTTAATAAATATTTTTGTAAATTGATATAATTGACATTTACTTGAGATTACCCTGTTCGAAAAAATGGTTTTCATACGTATGAGCAGATAGAAAGCAATTTATTGAACGTGTAAATGCAACGTTATACTATGTTTACATATAAGCAGATTATCCTCATTTTCCTAATCTGTAATTAGAAAAAGTGATTAGCCATACAAAATTCGCCCCTCGTTGACCTTAATTATAAAATAATCTCAGATTAAATCGATAACTTCTCGGTGTCCAACCTAGTTTTATCGATTATTTTGCGAAGAAGAGGAGAGATGCCAAATGAAAAAGTAAGCAAATATGGACGCTAGCAAGGAAAAGAGGTTTATAAAGACATCTTTAAACAAATATTAAGTTAAAATATATTTAAATTGCTTAATATAGCAGAAAAATGTGATCACGGTGGCACAGAGAAGGAACTTAAGTTTTCCTTGAGATTCGAGAATAACAAGCACATCAAATTTGACAGCTAATAATCTGAGATTTGCCTGTGTAAAAGGGGTGATTAAAAAAAACGAACTTTGATTGGGGTTATATTTATATGTGAACATACTTTTAATTAAATTAAAACCATTATTCAAAAGGCGTCCTTGCCATTGTATCGTTTCCCAGCATTTCGCAAAATAACATATTTTTTAAAAAATTCTGATCAAAAATGTGGTATGTTGATGATTTTTTTTTAATTTTTCAATTTTTATAAATGTTCTAGAAAGGTTTAGACTTTAACTTACATGGTTTTTTATAGAATTAAAACTATATTTTTATAAAAAAAAATAATTAAGTAAAAAAGAAAAAATGTTCAAAACTTGTCAATACATTTCACTACTACTTTTGTGGACACAACTGTACATACAAATGTAATACCTTTGATTTCTTTTAAACTAATGAATTGTTATATTACTATATTATTATATTTTTATAAAAAAAAATTTAATTAAGTAAAAAAAAAAATTCAAAACTTGTCAATACATTTCACTACTACTTTTGTGGACACAACTGTACATACAATTGTAATACCTTTGATTTCTTTTAAACTAATGAATTGTTATATTGATAATACTATATGTATTTAAGCATCTATTAGTTATTTTTTGTTAAATTAATGCGCTGTTAATTGGTTTGTTAATAAACGAAAAAGACACTTAAAAATTAGAGATTTTTATGACTGATTTTTGATCCCAACTGTTCTGTTTGTGTCACTAAAATATCTGGCTACCCTATTCTGGAGGTACATATTTTCAAATCAAGAAAATGTTAATATTTTTCCGCAATATTTTGGCGGAAAAAGGTAATAAATTTTATTATTCCGGTTGAAAGTTCACAACTTCTTTTTTTGTGATGCACCCTAATCAACGTACATACATACATATGTATGCATGTGTATATGTATGTAAGTGCATTTGCATTTAGTTGCCCCCACAAGCGAAATGTTTACACACATCAACACATTAAAATGTGATTAGAGCAGAACCTGCAATCTCAACAAAAAAAATCACAAAGGCGCGCACCCAGAATTGAGCAAAGACCAAGCAGAGANAACACATTAAAATGTGATTAGAGCAGAACCTGCAATCTCAACAAAAAAAAATCACAAAGGCGCGCACCCAGAATTGAGCAAAGACCAAGCAGAGAGGGGGGAAAAAAGAAAAACAGCTGTGCTACTGAAGGCAGCGCCTTAACATTTCTTTTGCATTTCAACGCTGCTGAAAGCCTGTTGTGACGCCGTTAACGCTGCCTCTTCTATGCTCACTGCTCTGCTGGTATTTTTAACAGCAGCGCACCGACAACATTGCAATGCACGGCACAAAGTGGCCAAACTGCTTTTGTTGTGCTAAATACACAACGAATTGCATCCTCTAGCAAAGCATCTTTTTGTACCTACATACATACATACATACATACCTTTGTAATTCTTTTTGATTTGCTTATTCCGTTTGTTTATTGTTGTACACCTTTAGCGTTAGCTTAAGAATTTGATGGAAATGGAAGATTTGAATACAGATGTTGCTAAGCAAATATGGAGCACAACATATTAATTTAGCATAGAAGAGGTTCGCAAAAGTTCGGAGCTCTATACCAGGGATGGAATTTGGAAGATAATCCGATATCAGATATTTTTTAAATATCGCTAACCTAGCCATTAAAAAGTATTGACCCTCCGTTAGAATTTCAACCAACCAGTTTAGGCCTTGGAACTTTGGAATGGAATGGAATTGTGGGTGGCAGGAAAATCCAAAAACAATTTTTCCAAGCTATAAGGCAATATTGCGATTGTACTTAAGGAATACAATCGGCCGCTGTGGTGTAGTGGTAAGCAGTGCGCGCTTTCACTCATCAGCACCTGAGTTCAACCCCTGGTCAAAGCAACATCGCAAAAAATATAGAAAAAAGGTTTTTTCTTAACAGCGGTCGTCCCTCGGCAGGCAATGGCAAACCTCCGAGTGTATTTCTGCCATGAAAAACAGCTTCTCATAAAAATACAAACGCCATTCGGAGTCGGCGTAAAACTGTAGGTCCCTCCGCTTTGTGTGACAACATCAAGGCGCACGCCACATATCGGAGGAGAAGCTTTATTCTATTATTATTACTTAAGGAATAGAGAAGATAAGGATATATAGGTGGTGTGGGAATTTATTACTCCTCTGAAATCATACCACACCCCTTTATGAATATTAGCAGTTTGTTGAGGGAAAGAGAATGTAGCTCGTTCATTTTCAGAACATCCGACCCAATCGAAAATCGGCGAAGGCTGGAAACTGACAGAGAAAATTTTCTCTACAATCCTCATCTTCCAAACAAGATGTACACAGTGGATCGTCAATTATGCCTATGGTGACCATATGTCGTCCCAATAGATTCTATTTTATGCCCACACCACCTTTCGCCAATTATCCAATCTGCTGTCTTCAATATTGCAAAGACTTCTGACCTTAAAGGGGTGTAAATTATTATATGAAAGCTAAATAAATATAGGGAAATATATCCATTTGTATGTGCGTCCGTAATTGAAATTGTGGACTTTCTTTGGGGTGAAATGCATGACATTTGCAAGTGTCGTAAGCTTTCCAAATTACTTGCCTAACTCACGTCGAGAACCCAAAAAAATGTATAAACTTTTCTTTAAATCCTAAGTTCTGTGCGCTTTCCACCATTCTGATTGATAAGCCATCTGTGGACTTTTGACCTCTGATTTCGACCGGTAGTAGGTTAAACTGACCGAAGTTTATTTTTTTTTAATCACTACAGATTCGAATAAAATTACGTAACTTTTTTTGGGAAATTTTTTCTCGGAAATTCCTTTTTTAACCTCTAAATGACCATGGCAAACGAAAAATTATAACCTACCAAATCGGGGATGCTCGATCTTCTTGTGGCATTCCAATTTCGACGGGGTAGAATTTCTGTAATTTATCAGTGAAAAACGTGACCAAGTGATTTTCAGAGGCTTTAAGGTCGACCAATTTTTTTACCAATAAGAGAGTTTTGCAGATACCGAAAAAATGGAAGCCAGACGGTACAAGGCCGGTGGCAGTGTGACCAAGCTAAACTATTTGAGGCTGATTCAGCAATTATATTTTTGCTCTGGCTTTGGAGGTTTAGTCGAACACTCAAGGTCTATCGCTTTAAGAGAACAGAAAAAAGTCTTCGTAAATACGACTTGGAAGTTTTGTGTGAAACAGTAGTGCTCACTTGAATTTGTAGGAGTGCTGTTAATTTTGTCAGCCTCTAATCTTTTTTTTTTTAAGTAAATTTAGCTACATTAATTTGTGATCCTCTGGTCACACTGGTCGGGGCTATATGGTGGATACATTAAACTTCCGAGTCTTCAAAGGCGTATGTGACCTGGCATTGACACAATCGAACAAAACTCCTTTTCTGTTGGATGAGATGATTCCAAATTAGAGATGATTCCAAACTGTAATGTGGTTAATGTTCAGTGCCACTGCTAACTCCTAACAGCTTACTCCTCAGTCTTGCTCAACGACTTGCATTATTTCATTAACTTTTCCAGTGACTGATCGGCCAGAACGAGGTGCATCTTTGACATCAAAATTTTCTTAACAGCAGTCCCCTACTGGGTCCGGTGTTTACTTATGGTAGCCTCATAGTATACTTCACAGGTGTTTCGCCATATTTTCCGGTGTTTTCAACATTTTTATAGTAAAATAATATTACCTAGCGTATTTCTTCAGTTAATTCACTTATTTTCAATTTAGTATAACTTTTACCAAGGGCGACGAATTACAGAACTGTCTTTACTAAAAATGTGCAATTAGATTAGTATTGCCAGATGTATGGGCATCAACACCATATATTGACTAAAGTCCACAGAGACTTTTCATATAACCCAATATATTCTCAAGCAATGCAGTATTGTAACTTTTCAATGAGAAACTGTTTGTAAATATTTACTTTGTTTTAATCATACCCAAGGTCGTAGCCAGGTAGGCCGGCGGGGCGGGCAGCTGCCCTCCACAAAACTACATAACGAACGAAAATTTTCAAAAATTAAGAAATAAAAAATACACAATTGTATGCGTAATCGAATTCGTAACTACCCTGCAAAAAATGCGACTAATCTAATCTAACTCCGGGAGCAATCGCAAAGGAACATGCGACTAATACCACTTTTGATCTCTTTATATGGAATGAACTGTTCGCTTTTGTTCGAGCATGTCCTATGAAGAGATTAATTGTTCACCTTTATACCCGAACGGGTATAAAATGCGACTAGTCACTTTTAAAAAATAATATATATAATATATATAAATAATAAATTTGCACCAGCTGCCATTCGAACCGGGGTTCTCCGTTTTGTTAGGCGAATACTCTCTCCATGTGCTATCGCCGCACATGAAATTTCATTTACTAAGTGCGTAGGTACATATCATTAAATCGTTAATAGTAGAGATGAGTCGGGGACTAATTGATCTCCAATTATACCCGTAAGGGATGAGTCGAGACTAAATGATCCACAATAGTACCCGTATGAGACTAGTTGCGACTAATTAATGCCCAATTGTACCCGATTGAGAGTAATCTCGGCATACTCTCTTTAGAGATTAGTCGCACAATTTTTTGCAGGGTACATATGTTCTCACTTTCCACATAAGCCTGCGTTTTCCATCGTTGATACAGTGAAGTAAGCGCAACATTGAGCATTGAATTGGCACAGAATTGAATTAAACACCCATTAGAGTTTTCCTACCATTCTGTGATGAACGGAAAGATGTGATAAACCTTTTTTTGGCAAACCAACGACACGCGAGTGTTATGCTCCTAATATACCACGTTTGTGTGAAACAAGATGGTCGGAAAAATATAAGGCTATCAGAAAATTTTAACAATTTCGTTTAATTACAGCCGATCTACGAGTTGAAATTTCTCTACTACGTTTGGCAGGTAAACAAAAAAAAAACAGAAGTAACCCCCATCTGGATTCACTAACGGCATCCTTACAACTACGCTTTTACAAGGCAAATACTCCAGCTTTTTTGCTGTCTAGATTGCACCCATTGTACTCGATTAAAGCTCTACCCAGAATAGCAGCGGACGACGGTAAAGCGGTCGACAGTTAACCGCTGTCAAAATTAAAACTCACAAAGGCATATGGAATGGTCCATAATTGCGGCGGCAGGTTTTAACCACCAACGTTTTTCGTTCGATTTAAATTTATTTATATTTTTACCGCCCAGCGGGGACGGCACAATGTTGAGTGAGTGTAGATTGTAGCAGGGGCGCACCCAGGAATATATTTTAGGGGGGGGTTTTATATTTCTGAATATATATATCACCGGAAAATACTGAAAATTTGCTTCAGATAATACGCTCTTTAAAATACATTCATACAAGTTTTATGTACAGTATGTAATAAATAAATAAACGTTTTAAAATCCATAAACTGCACTTTATTTACATAAGATTAACGGAACTCAAACACTTTTAACCGACTTCAAAAAAAAGGAGGTTACCAATACGCCGGAATACATAACTTTTGACCACGTGAACCGATTTCAATAATCCTTTTTTAATCCGTAATTTGTTTTAGAGATCCGATGATTCGATCATGTGTTGTGTTCTTTCGTTAAAAACTACTTTTTTAATAAAAAGTTCTATGAACTCAAGATGCGCTCAACTTTTAAAAGTTCCTAAAAAAAATTTTAAAAGAGTCAGTAAAAATAAATTTATTGATTCCATAAATTTTTGCACTTTTATGTTCATTTTTTCGATTTCTGGTTCGATAGAGATGGTGAGTTTTCACGATTGCTAAATTTTTTTAATATTTCGAATACCGAAAAAATTAACTGAACTCTCAAGAAAAACGAAAAATTCGTATAAAATGACGGACGAGAAATGGAGAAGAAATTTTCTTCTACCAAAATTTCTTAAATCAGTTTGCAGCTCTCAAGAAAAAAATGCTCATATATTTATTTCCTCATAGAAATTTACAGCAAAAGCAAAGCGCTTTTTCAGGCAACAGAAATAATAATAAATATTTCTTATAATTTCCTTGAGAGCTGGATTCTTAGCTTTAAGATACATTTTGTATTTGAGGTTATTAGCTTTAGGGGGGGTTTGAACCCCAAAACCCACCCCTTGTGTGCGCTAATGGATTGTAGTAATTTTTATTATTTTCACATGTTTTCCATGTACGTACTGAAAAAAATATTTAATTTTAATGAAAATTTTCAAATCAAAATGACAACTGACGGAAGCCGTCGTGCGCCGCAATTGTGTTTTTCTCTGACGTGTTTCACTGCGGCAACTGTACAGCATACCGCCAACCGCTTTATCGTCGTCCGCTGTAATTCTGGATGGCACTTAAATCTTCCGCGAAGCATTTTCAACAGATTTATAATCTACCTATGGGCAGTGAACTCATTCTTTGGTACAATTTATGAAATAAAGAGAAAAAATAACTTGTCCGAAGAAGATTTGAAGGATATTGAAGCGATAAATAGGGGTATTTCCATTTTGAACGCTTTTCCATGCACAACAGCGACTGTGTAACGATCGTTTAGTACGCTTCGTAGAGTAAAAACCTGGCTCAGAAGAGCAACAGGAGAAGAAAGGCTTTCTGGATTATGACTCAAGAGCGTCCATAGAAAACTCGTTACTGAAACCGGCGAGATGATTCAGAAAATCCGGCACGTTTGTTATTATCGTAAAAATGGTTAAATAGAGATATATCAAAAATTAGCAAGTATGTATATTTCGTAGTTTCGCAAGTATTTTGGAAGACAAAATATATAATGATAGTATCTTTTTACAAACACAATTTATAAAGTTTCAATTCATAGCAATTTTTTGCAAATTTAGGCCAACTTTTTAAAAAAGCCGCAAATTGCAGAAAAACATTTTCGTTTTGCTCATTCATGAAAATTGGCTGAAAACAATTCTCTGCACAACTTAAAAAATACTTAGTTTTTTTTTTCATCTGAATTGTAGCTATGACATCCAGTTTTTTTTGCGTTTTCCGAAACGGTTTTCGTTGTACAAGTTTAATTAAATCGTTCAATTTGAGGTTAAAAGGTTACGTTGCGCACACAAAAATAAACACACAAACACATATGTACATATGTAAGTGTATATGTGTGGGTTTGTGTGGGAGCATAGTGACTGCACATAGTTTACAAATAAACATGACGGATTTAAATTACAATTTTCAATACTATGATCAAAGTCAAAGTCGGTTAGTCTGATTTTTTTTTTTATCAAAGCTTCTGATTTCAAATGCAATATGTATTTATGTAGTATCTACTGGGTCTTCAGGTGCGTTTGTGTATGTACGAGAGGGTCAGTATATCGAACAGTAAAGTTCATCGCAAAGATTGTAAATGAGAATTTTTGAGGTGTAAAAATCTTTGGTCTTGGTATGGGTAAAATTTACGTAAGCCAAAACGAATTTAGAGGCTGTCCAAATGAAATCAAATCTAAAGTAACACTGCTCGTTGATAAAGTTTGGAATTTTAGTACTAGTTCGAGACCTGTCCGAGAATAATTCAGGATCAGTTCGGGACTAGCTCGAGACCTATCCGGGACTAGTTCAGGATTTGTTCGGGTCCATTTCGGGAAAAGTTCCTACTTTTTCAGAATAATTTCGGGACTAGTTCAGCTCGTTTCGGGACTAGTTCAGGATTTTATCGCGGCAGTCCACTT
>NW_016167558.1:0-516 GCF_001687245.7 Rhagoletis zephyria
CTTAAAGCAGATTTAATAATTAGTTTTTGATTCAGTGTTATGACGGGGAGTATTAGCTAAGTTATTTCCTTTTTTGTGCCTATATTCGAATTCACGAAGAAAAGCTCCGGGGGCCAAAAAGAACTACTAAGCAGCGCACTAAAATTATCTAAATTTACGTAAATTTTAAATGAAGCAATGGGCGCGTTTCTGAGACGTAGCTGTGGTTAAACTGTTGAGTGTTTGTCTTCTAAACACACAGCCATTTTTTCAAGGGGAAAATTTTTACGCTACCTGAACTCAACGTGTTGGGCTTAGCTTAAACAGCTGATCGTAAAGACTTACGCCGCTTGTATTAAATTTAACACCGCTTTGTTAGGTGGCAGTTGCAAACAAATTTATTCTATTTAATATTACTGATGTTATAAAGTAACTAAATTATTTTATAACGGGTGATTTTTTTGAGGTTAGGATTTTCATGCATTAGTATTTGACAGATCACGTGGGATTTCAGACATGGTGTCAAAGAGAAAGATG
>NW_016167558.1:3644-21220 GCF_001687245.7 Rhagoletis zephyria
AAAAAAAAATAATAATTAATTTATACAAAAACACTTAAAATATACTGCAAATTCAAATTCCAGTTAAAAATACCGTTATTTTAAGTTTTAATAGTTTTGGCCAAGAAAAGTGATGTTTCCGACCATAGTGGGCCGTGCAATCATAGTAGCACAATGCCACTAATAATAGTTATTAGTTAGTTAGGGCTCGGGATCTCATGCACTAAAAAATCGAAAATATGCGAATATAATATGCACTTAAAAATCAAAAATATGCGCCATAAACAAGTAAAATATACAATTAAAGATATTTTTCTAATATTTTATTGTCGGTAAGAAAAATAAATATTGCGTGTATTTTAACAAGAAAAAAACGAAAACGATTCATTTTAAAATACAAATGGATGTATAAAATTAATTTATGTATGAAAGCCAACTAAAATATAAAGTGGACATAAAATTTTAAGTAAAATTATCGCAGTTAAGTGCGTACATACAGATCAATCTTGATTTATTGTCTTATTGGCGTAAACAAAAATTTTTTGTTGAAGTTTGCAAATAGGAAACTTTCCCTATTGGGTCTTAAGAAATTTTTAAACAAAAAAAAAGACCGCTCTACATCAACAGATGTTATAGGAGCATATTTAAAAGCACACAATTCGTTTACAGTATAGTTGGTTTGAAACACACTCGGATACTCGGGCACGTATTTATTTAGGTTTGAAGATAAAGTTGCTTTGATTTTCGGCATTGTACTCTAAAAAGATTGTTAATTGTGGATTTTGACGATTTAACAGTATAACAGTTCTCGCAAACGTCAAGCTGTGAGGTTGTACTTTATCGTGCTCTAATTTTGGCTTTCTATTTGCTAAGTTTATTGTGCTAATTCTGAGTTAAAGTAGTGATAAAAAGTGCTTATGAGCATCTAACAGCCGTATTCTAACAAAGTCACAAACTTTAGCTCCTCACTGCTGTGATTTCTACCGCGCCTCAAAGCTTGCCGCTCAAAAAATATGCCGCTTCAATTCAATTTTTTAAATTTTTGTGTATTTTTCTAGCACTCAAAATCTAATTTTTTGTGGCACATTTCTCGGCGCACTTGAAATCACAACAGTGATGAGCTAAGTTTTGTGACTCTGTTGGAATAGAGGGGTTAGTGTGAAATAATTGAACCTAAGTGAAAGTTATTGTGTTTTATATTAAACTAAATTTAATTAAATTTCACTAGCATACATTCTAATATTGCTATCATTGTTGTTGTATCCTTTGTAGTTAACTGAATTCATTTTGTTTTTGCACATTTGTTCTACGCTTTTTGTTTACTTATTCTAGTAATTCTTGTCACAGCTGTTTGCGTTGCGTTTATTAAGTGTCATAATTACAGTGATACTCAAACTGTTCGCTACATTTATGTAAAGCTATTTACTTCAGCTCCTTAATTGTTATAATTTATTTTGTTTGTCTTTTTATTAACGCGTGTTATTACATAAATCTTTCAATAAGAAGTGCGATCTTGATACTTGCCAAATTAAAAGCGATTCTGAACGCTACTTATCGTGCTGGCTGTGTGATGGGATTTACCATCTGAAATGTGCTGGTTTGACGGGAAGAATTCTGGACGCTATTAATGATGGCAAGGGCCTTCGCTGGTCTTGCGTAAAGTGTAGGTCAACCGAAGTTGATCTTTTCAAACTTTTTAGGCAAACCGGAAATGATTTTACAGAAATAGGAAGAGAATTGTCGGTACTGATAGAAAAATTTAAGCATTATGAAAATGTGTTTAAATCATAAAAAAAGGCTTAGATACCTTGCAATCTGTTAAGGATATCCGTGTGTCTAAACGTAAGCGTCTTCATAGTCCATCTAAGGAAATTATTGCCGTTGCACGTCAAAATAATCTTCCGAGTGACTTAATTAATCCAACTTTTCCATGTCCTCCAGCATCAGAATTCTCAGCCTCAAAAGAGCGTGTAACGAAATCTGTTTCGGATAATAACGAGCCTGAAGTATCTTCCCCTTCCCCCATTGAAGTGGTGGCATCATCTTCAAAGCCTCCACCTCCTTCCCTATCCTCAACTACTAACGCAGTAACTCAACCCCATCCGCCGGTACTCCAGGCTGATACAAGGAAACTAGTTGTGGTTCCGCCAAAGAAGTCAATCTTTGTCTCTAGATATTCGAGAGACACTACCGAAGACGATATAAAGCTTTATATCTCATCAAAAATTACAACTGTCGACTTAAGCATCAGAAAATTTAATTTTAAATACGAAAGAAATATTGGGCGCATTTATTAGACGTAGCTGTTTAGCTCAACTGCTACGAACTGTTGGCAACTGTTGGACCCAACAATTACGTCTTAGAAACGGCTTGATGAATATGCTGCCAAATGAACAGCTGATAAATGTAAACAAGTGAAATTAATAAACTTACCATCACCTTCGTTTTCCATTTAAACTTTTATTTAACACGCTTTGTTTTCAGCTTTAACAAGCAATTGAAGTAAGCACTATAAAACACCGAACGCAATTCTGTTTACAAATGAAGCAAACAAATTCAACTTCGATGACTCCCCGAATAACGGTGAATTGCATATTACAACAACAAAATTCATTTTTGGTTGTTTTGGAGTGTTGACTAGATTTCAAAAACAACAACATATTTCGTGAGTGGAAACATTTTGACTTTTGGCCAACGAAATGAAATTTCCGACCATAGTGCGGCCGAGTAATCATAGTCAACTTATGTATAGTAGTCAAAAAAATTATAGTCCCACCAAATTTTGTTAAGTTTTAAAATATTATTTTTGTTGTTATTTAATTTTGGTAAGTTTTTTATAGTTCATTCTTTAACAATATCCGTATAAATACAAGTTTAAAGGCAGTGTCACACGATTGGGCATTTGCCGAAATTTGGTGCAAATCGTATCGCAATTGTGTGAATACCCAAATATTTTTCTTTATCCCAATGACGAAAAATAATTTGTTGAAAGTTTTCAAAAGAAGATTGCTGTATTGTGCCAATCTTTTGACTACAAAAAAAATTGTCCCAATTTTTTTATTTTGCCCCAATAGCCTAATATAAAAATGCGCAATTCTGTACAAATGTAACAATCGAGTGACACTGCTCTAATCATTTTTGCAATTAAAAAAAAAAAAATCAACAAATCTTCGTAAAAATTTAGAGCTTTTAATTAGATTATGAGTATGCGGTTTTGTAGCCCATTGAATTCTAGTAGAATGAAGTACAAGTTTCCAATGGATAAAAATTACGGTAGATTTTTTAGAATTTTAAAAAAAGCTGGGAATTTTGTTCGAAAGTTTGTTGAATTTTTTAATATTGCAAAAAGTTGGAAACTTCGATTTTCACGGGGTTGGTTAAAGAATGAACTATATTTTTACAAAAAAAAATAACCAAAATTAAATAACAACAAAAATAATACGTTATATATAACCTCCCTAGATTTTTGGGATATCGTTCTCACAATCCCGGGATCCCGGGAGTAGTCTATATTGTTTGAGGAGCTCTCCCACCATAAAATAAATAATAAGTAAATGGGTTTAAAACCTACTTTATTATTTGAAGTTATATTTTTATTTTTTCTCTCTGACGTCAGGATTTATTTTAAAGGACATTGTAATTTCAAACATATGAAATAAAGAAAGGACGGATAGGTAATTTTTTAAGCTGATAAAGTTCGAACGACCAAATTCGAGGATGTTATCGAGTTTATATAAGTCCTTAACATATAATTTTTTCAAAAACAAATATTGCGAAATTTCAGGGATACAATTTTAAAAAGACATTTTCAATACTTACCAGTCCTCATGCACCAAAAAATTTAACCGGCTTAAATTCTACAGAATTCCCTCTTTAATTTGGAACTCATTTCACTGAATTTTTTAAATAATTTTTTAGTTACTGACGTCAGAGTGAAAAACTAAAAACTCAATTTTACTATATTTGGCCCATGGTTTCGCGAATATATTGTTTTTGTGTGCAAAATTTACTATAGCACGGTGTTATATGTATGATGAGCTAGACAATCACAAAAAAAAAAATATTAATTACTTATTAAATAAAAAAAAGAAATACAGCCATCAATGGTCAAGAAAAGGAATTTCTATAATTGCCATCAGTGCAAATCACAATCCCTAAAAAAGGCGGGGATCCCAGATTAATCTTCCTAATATGTACATAACAAAATTTAAAAATAATCTATCCCAGGCTATCTTCAGGAAACTCAGTAATAATTCCCATTTTTTAATACTAACGATGTTTTATTGGGCCCCCATTGCATTTTCCGGGGTTTTTGGCGGACCTATAAACTATAGTTAGTATAAAAAATGGTTAAATAAACAATTGGGTATTATTATTTAAAGTCTCCTGAAGATAACCTGAGTTTTCTGATCGAAAATTATTGATTTTCAAGAATTCTACGAAAATTTGTTTTTTTCCTCTAAATATTTTTTGATTTTCAAAATAAAAAAAATTGGGTAGGTAGGTAGTAGTGTATTTTTTCGGTAAAGAAGAATCCTAGGGGTGGGAGCATAAACATTCCGACTTTACTTTTTCACATGCACATTTGGACCACCCCAATGTACATACATACGTGCAGTTGAACGTTTTTGTCTGCGTTGCCTCATACCCCTATCTATTAACAAATCTCCATTTTTATCGCATCAAGAGAATTGCGTTGTTTTGCAATTCGTTTCTATTACAACTGAGCTGGCGTTTTCTATGCCTCCATATGTTTGACGCTCCTGCTAAGTGTTAAACTTGTGTCTACTTACATTTGTATATACATACTATATATATATACTTTATAAATTCGTATGTATACTCAAACTTAAGTTCATCTGCTAACAATATGTAGTTATGTATATACTTATATATATGTATATGTATGTACATATGTGTGTAGATACACTTGTGGTCAGCTGATTAAGTTAAGTAACATTTTGACAGTTTTGGTTATTTTTATTTTGTCTATTTAATGTTTAAAATTTTTTTTATAAAAGTCTGACACATTACAAAACCAGCGCCACATAAATCCACACTTCAAACTTCGTACACAAATTATAAAAATTCAACAAACTTTTAACAATTACACCCAAAAATTTTTTTTCTTTTCACCCACCAAACAATTTGTGTTGCCAGCAATAAGAAAATGTGTCGCCCTCGGAAACAAATTTATTGCCGGTAATATTGCCATCGAATCGATTTCGATGAGTCGCCAATTTGTTGCCATTGACGATTGTTGCCTATTTCTCATGTTTTGCATGGTGGGCATTTTCTTCCATATGAAAGTAATTGCCGAGCATACTTTATATGGAAGAAAATGATAACACCGTCAGCCAAAAAAAAATATTAAAAGTCAACGCGATTCTCTATCCCCTTGAGATTTGCACTTTAACCAGTTTACTTAAACTAAGTTTAAACTGGCACTGAAAAACTGGCCCTTAATAAGCTGACCACAAGGGTACATACATATATGTATATGTTGTACATCACATACATATGTATGAACATTGAATTGTTCGTTGGCCCGGCAGTATTTAGTGAGTCATATTTTTCTCTTTATTATAAACAACATCTACAAAAGCAGAAACCTGAAAATTCAGCTAAGCAGCAACAAATACCATCAGAACACAAGTAAATACACACGAAATAGCATGTATGTTTATAAACAATGCCACTATCCCATACATACATACTTATGTATACATATATGCATGTGTTTGCGTGTAATTCGAAGTGAGGCGCAGGGTTGTAAATTACAAATATCTTTTGTACATATTATTTGTTTTATTTAAATTTAAAAATGTTTACATCAATGATCATAAAATAATCGTTAAATTTCAAGTAACAACGAAGGGAGAACCAGAAAAGCCACAATCATAATTTACATGACGTTTGCGTCCAGCCAGGGAAATGAAAGTCTTTTTTTAAATAAATTTTTTACGTAAATTATCAACTTAAGAATTCATGATTTTCTCAGCTATATAGTGAAATTTTCTTCACCCTCACTGTCATACATATGTGCGTATGTACCTACGTACTTTTAAACATTGCGCTGGATTTCATCTAAAAACTGGTCGAAAAGGAAAATGATGCAAATGTAAGCGAGAAACAAACAAACACAAACCAAAACAGTTGGCGAAGAAACTCTCTTCTCTTTGCTTGTGAATTTCAATTCGCATTGCTGTTTGATTTTATGTACAAACGTAAATGCGAAAATACTCGTCCATTCGATGCAACACTGTTCAAACTTAACACAACCAGCCAGTCATCCATTCTCTACACTCAAACAGCAAAAGCAGTTCTGCTACGTTGTCGTTGTGTGCGCGGAAATTAGCTTATGGTAGCAGTTTATGTATTAAAACGTTTGTGTCAGTGTGTCTCGGTTGTATCTTTTGAGTGTCACAAATAAAATACAAGAAAGGAGTTTAATTTCATAAAAAAATTGTTAAGATGCACGATCCAAGAAACTATTTTCCAAAAAATTACCACTCCACTGGAATTGGTTTGGTGAACTTAGCTGCTCTCGGCTATAATAAAAATGAAAAAATCAATAGTGAGCCACCGACGACTGGTCTTTATCCGGCATTGCCGTATCCAATTGCACCTACGAATCCCATCGCAGCCAGCCTGAGTTATGGCATGCCAATGCCACCATCAGAAGTGCCTGATGTTAAAAATTCAGCACAATATCCACCACAACAATCGCTGTATCCGACCTTGGGGGCGCAGAATGTGATTTACCCCTCTGGCACACCGCAACCGTATGCGTCATACCCTACGGCACCGTATCCGGCGTCTACGGCGCCAAATTTGCCATATCCGTCGATGCCAACTGGTATGCCAATGCCATATAGTGTGCTTCCGCCATCGTCTCCGTCCAGCCTCTATCCGACTATTCCAACGCTGCCAGATGGTGCAATGCCAACATATGGAGGCGGTGGCGGTTGCCTCGTTAGTGAAGCAGCGAATGATAAGCTACCATCGCCGGATGAGGAGCCTTCTGTAGGTGTACCGGAGATACCATTTTCTGCTGTAAAGGTGCCTGAAAGCGAAAATATGTTCTGGATGAAGGAGAAAACTCGTGAGCTTCGTTCTCAAGATGATTCACATGTGCCATACGAAACACTACGCAGCAGTTGCTTAGATAATGGTACTCTTTTTGAGGATCCAGCTTTTCCAGCCAAAAATGACTCACTGATGTTTTCACGTCGTCCCGACCGCTGCCTTGATTGGTTACGTCCACATGAAATTGCCGATAATCCACAGTTTTTTGTTGATGGTTATTCACGCTTTGATGTGCAACAAGGAGAATTGGGTGACTGTTGGCTACTAGCAGCAGCGGCAAATTTAACTTCAGATCCGAACATGTTCTTCCATGTGGTGCCACCTGATCAAAGTTTTGAAGACAATTATGCGGGGATATTCCATTTCTGTTTCTGGCAGTACGGTAAATGGGTGGAAGTCGTAATTGATGATCGCCTTCCTACATACCGTGGAGAGCTAATATACATGCATTCAACGGAGCGTAACGAGTTCTGGAGTGCATTGTTAGAAAAGGCCTATGCTAAATTACATGGTTCATATGAAGCACTTAAAGGTGGTACTACTTGTGAGGCTATGGAAGACTTTACGGGTGGTGTTACGGAATGGTACGATTTGAAAGAAGCACCACCGAATCTTTTTAATATTCTTGATAAAGCCATGAAACGCAATTCATTAATGGGCTGTTCATTGGAACCCGATCCAAATGTGTTTGAAGCAGAAACTCCACATGGCCTTATTCGTGGTCATGCCTACTCCATATCGCGAGTATGCATGATCGATATTCATACGCCAAATCGTCAAGGAAAGTTACCTATGATACGCATGCGTAATCCTTGGGGCAATGATGCGGAATGGAAGGGGCCATTTAGTGATAACTCCCCAGAATGGCGTTACATACCTGAATCACAGAAACAAGAGCTCGGACTTACTTTTGATGCAGATGGAGAGTTTTGGATGCCTTTTCAAGAGTTCCTCAATAATTTCGATCGTGTTGAAATCTGTAATTTGTCACCAGACTCGTTGACCGAAGATCAACAACATAACGGAAAGCGGAAATGGGAGCTGCAAATGTTTGAAGGCGAATGGACAGCCGGTGTTACAGCGGGCGGCTGTCGTAATTTCCTCGAGACTTTCTGGCATAACCCCCAATATGTGATCACCCTTACCGATCCTGATGAAGATGACGATGATGGCAAATGTACTGTTATAGTCGCACTTATGCAGAAGAATCGGCGTTCCAAGCGCAATCGTGGTATGGAATGTCTGACCATCGGGTTCGCCATTTACCATTTAACAGATCGCGACATGGAGACTAGGCCGCAAGGTTTAAATTTTTTCAAATACCGTGCTTCAGTTGCGCGTTCTCCGCATTTTATAAATACTCGCGAAGTATGCGCACGCTTCAAATTGCCGCCAGGCACTTATCTAATTGTTCCGTCGACCTTTGATCCCAATGAAGAGGGCGAGTACATTATACGTGTGTTCTCTGAAACGGCAAATACTATGGATGAGAATGACGATTCAGTTGGGTATTGCGATGTGGATGATCGTATAAAACCAAACATACCGCCACGTAGAGAAGAGGATCCGCAACGTGAGAATCTGCGTCGTCTTTTCAAGAGCATTGCTGGTAGCGATATGGAAGTAGATTGGATGGAACTCAAGCGCATACTTGATCACTCACTGAGGGATGTGATGGTAGATGAAAATACGTTTTCAAAGGATGCGTGCCGTTCAATGGTCGCGATGATGGACAAGGATCAATCCGGAAACTTGGGCTTCGAAGAGTTCGAATTATTACTCACCGACATTGCCAAATGGAAAGCAGTATTCAAATTTTATGATCACGATCATAGCGGCCAAATAGAAAGTTTCCAATTGCGTGACGCACTCAATTCGGCCGGTTACCGTCTTAATAATCGGGTCCTGAATGCGCTCGGTCGCCGTTACACGTCACGCGAAGGCCAAATAACCTTCGATGACTTTTTGATGTGCGCGGTAAAGACGAAAACATACATTGACATATTCCGCGAACGCGACACTGACGAATTGAATCGAGCGACATTTAGTATGGATGAATGGCTCGAACGCACCGCCTACTCGTAGACGAGAGAAATAACGTTGGCTGCTAGCTGGGAAAACCGGTTTTGTTGCTACTGCTTTATACGATGTTGGTGCTATGCCGGCGATGTATTGGTTGCGTACGAGTTGTAATGTGAAGTGTTACCTGCCTTTACCAATAATTTTGTATTTCTTTATAAATATATATTGTATATTAAGTATTTTGAATTCCATCATTTTCATCAATTCATACTGGCTTTTGAGTATGAAAAAGAAAAATTAAAAAAGAAGTATTCGATGCTTACACATAAATGCTCAACAAAAAAAAATCCTACAAAACAAATGCAAATTTTCAAACTTTGAGCGAAAATAACAAATAAAGAGATGCTGATACAATGAATAAAGCCAGTTTTCTCATGCACGTAATCGTCTCAATATGTCCATATACGGTCAGCGTCAAAAATATGCATACCCTAACGTTTTGGCTATTTTCTTTTTCTGAATTCTCCTTCCAAATTTTTATAATTTTTTTATAAAAATATAGTTCATTCAACAGCAAAAACACAATAATAATTTTTTTTAATCTCATAGAACTCTGAAAAATTCAAGAAATACGAAGAAATTTTCAACAAAGTGTTGAATTTTTCAACTAGATTTCTTAGAAAAATTTTCAGTATGCAGTTTTGCAGCCCATCAGTACAAGCATCAAGTCGCTAAAAATTACCGTTGATTTTTGAGAGGTTTTTTGTCCAGGGTATTGCGTATTTTCTTTCATATAAAAATAGATTTTGTTTATGCGTTATATGGAAGAAAATGCGGAACACCCTCGACAAAAAAATTCTCAAAAATCAACAGTAATTTTTAGCGGCTGCATACAAAAATTTTTTCTAATGCCGAATTTCCAGTAGGCATTGAAATGACAAAAAATGTATGCCATTTAAAAAAATGTCATGTAGAAATGAACTTAATCACAATTTTTTTTACGTAATGACACGATTATTTATTAATGCCCAACTTTGTCAGCTGGAAAAGCTTTTTCCAGCTCTCAAGAAAAACGAATAATGCATATAAAATGGCGGGCAAGAAATAGAAAAGAAATTTTCTTCTATCAAAATTTCTTAAATCAGTTTGCAGCTCTCAGGAAAACAAGTATTTTTAAGCAAAAGACACAACCGACTATTCTCATATAAACATTTAGGAGCACCGTTAATTTTTTCATGATCAATAGAATAGAAGAAAATTTCTTTTCCATTTCTTATGCGTCATTTTATATGAATTTTTCGTTTTTCTTGAGAGCTCTTAAAAGTTTAACTGCGAATGAAAACATTGTCCTAAAAATATGCAATGCATACTTACGTACTATTGTTTTGTACACTTAACAGCCTCAAAGAGTTTACTACTGATATGTACTTATCCAGGATTCGAAGATTTAATTTGCAATCCAACTTCGAATTCGTTCCACCAATATGAGCTACGTAATAAAAATAAAAATTCAGTAAAAGTTTTCGGTATTCGAAATATTCTGCCTTATCCTGAGTTTCGCCTGAAAAAAATTTCACCCGAAAATTTGTCATCCGCCCATAGTAAAACCATGGAAACCAAAAGTGAAAAGTGAACCGGTTCGGGGAAAATGAAACTCATGATAAGGCCGATTAAAAAATTAGGCAATCGTGAAAAATCACCATCTCCATCGAAAACCAGAAACCAGAAATCGAGGAAAATGAACATTAAACTCTGTTTTAACGTTTTCACGTGGTCCAAAGTTATGCGGTAGCATACATAAAAAAAAAAAATATTTCGACGAATTGATAACCTCCCCCTGTTTTTGAAGTCGGTTAAAAATGTTTGAATTCTTCGTTAATTTTATGTAAGTGCAATTTGTGAAACTTTAAAAAGTTTATTTATTTATCACATACTGTACATAAAACTAGCATAAATGTATTTTAAAGGGCATATTATTTGAAGCAAATTTTCAGTATTTTCTGGTGATATACATATCTTTAGAAGCATAAGTAAAAAATGCTTTTGGAATTTTTTTTCTAGGTTTATGAGAAGTTGGTAATAATATTCAATTGATTAAAAAATAAAAATTCTTATAAAACAAGAATCGAAATTTTACAAACTGACCACTTAATTTTGTTGCCCAATAAGTTCTCTAATTGCTATCGAAAAATCATAAGATTCGAATGAATGGTTGCTGAAATATTGCAAAAAGTGTAAAAGCCTGCACAAAAATTTATTTGCAAAGAACTCATCAAGAAAATAAAATTAACGCAAAAGCTTTGGTGTCAATATTGCACACCATGTTAACTTTCAAAATCAGCCAATGAAATATAAAAAATTGAAATGTCAACTTTGGATGACCCACTTCAGAAAACTTGACTCTTATACTACGTTCAAATTGACGAGCTAAACATGTTAAATGGGCTTAAACCAGTTAAATGAACGAAACATGTTCATAAACCAGTTAAATCGCATGCAATTGTTGTTGGAAAATTGATCCAGTTAAATCAAGTTCTGAACACATTGAAAACGACGAGCTACCGACCACAGCTTCCAATTTGTCATCTTTATTATCTAAGCGCTTTGTCGATGGCGACATGATTTCTTTGAACGCGGCAGCGACATCATGAATTTGTATGAGTTTGACATAAAAGAAGAGGAAGAACCTTATCTGTCGCCAGAAAAATAGAAATAGATCTAATCTGGCCACAACCACAGCCGTCGCGTAGCCCGGTCGTCGCCAAAATAATTATCTACATAAGAGTACGTGTTAAAATAATTTGACAGCTGTGGTTTGTAGCTCGTCGTTTTCATTGTGTTCGGGCTATCATTTAACTCGTTTGAAAACCAGTTCAGAGTTGTATCAGAAAGCTTTCTGCCCCGGCCAATCAGAAAGACCCAAAAGCTTTCATTTGACACGCCAACGTTCAAAAAATGCATATTTTGAAAAATATTAAAAATTAAAAATTATCAGAAAATATAAAAATTGTATGCATGTCTTCCCGCCAAAAAAGATGCCAAGGCGGTAATTAGTTATTTCCCATGAGGTCTCATCGTACGCAGAGATAAATAGTGCATACGAACTAAAAATTTTGAAGCCTCTAAGTAATCCGTATGCGTTAATATCATGAACCAGACATTCGCACAAAAAAATTGAAACACAAAAGCTTGATTTTAAATATTTTTTTTCGAATTTTTATTGGTAATCAAACAACCGTCAAAGTTAACTCCAAATGTTCAATGTGGACGATTGTGTTTTCCAAAAAGCTCTTTTTCATTTAACAAGTTAAATGGGGCCAATTTGAACATAATATTATTGTTTAAATTTCTAAAAGAAATTTCACTAGTAGCATCTCATTTTCCTTCTGTTGATTTAACTTTTTTCCAGGAATTCGTCTTTAAATAGGCATTTTTGTTTACAGTTTACTAAAAAGTTTTAAACTTTGTTTACTTATATGGATTCTAAAACCAACAAAAAAAAGTACACACAGCTTGCTGTTTTTTGCTCTGGTGCTATCACCTGTCCAATGTGCTGTGGTGCCTGGCAATCTTCAAATTTTGTGAAGAGAGAAGAACTCATTAGGCGAAGCTAGGCCAAAAATATTATTGCTGATTTTATGAAGGATTGTATCTTCCACATGAGAAACTCTAAATAAGACGCCTTCCAGGAAAATCTTGTAAAAGTAGAGAAGTTCTTCAAGATCGAAGGAAAGTTGATCCCTTCAAAGGTACGCGTTGCAGTTCAGCTCCTTCCGGATGCTATGCACTGCATTGTGCTTGGTCGAAATCTGAGTCTGTTGAAAACAACTTCTACTTCAAAAGTAGTCGGATATTTTCATCATGTTTCTCTGCCTAAAAATATTTGTAACAAATTTTGCTGGAAAAAATCCAGAGACCGTAAATAACATTTACTTTTTCTCAACAGCTAAACTTGGGCAGATATTTTTAAGTCAAAAATAAAAGTCCTTTCCTAATAATAAAGAAACCGATTATCCAAATTAAACAAGTTTGGTATCAACTGAAAGAGGACTAAAATAGCTTTAAAACTGAAATATTTAAACGAGGAAAGCCAGCTATTGAAAAATATTAAAAAAAAAAAAATGTTTTTTTATTACCATAGAACAAACCTTGGGTCAGCTATATGCATTTCTTTTGTATGAAATTATAAAAAAAAAATATAAATAGAAGTGGTAGCTTTCGATCGTTATTTCTGTTTAAAAGCTATTTAAGTTCTCTTTCATCTGGTACCAAATTTGTTTAATTTGGATAAGCGGTTTGTTTACTATCCGGAAAGACTTTTATTTCGAACTTGATAAATATATGGCCAAGTTTGACTGTTGGCAAAAAATAACTGCTATTTACGGTCCCTGAAAAAACCCCGAGCACAAAGCAAAAAGTTATGGAAAAGTATTCTACAATTGTGTGATGTTACAACTGAATATTTGCTCTCACAAAAGTTTGAAAAATATATGCCAAATAAAGACGCTGTTTCAGAGCTAATAAATCTAGGATAATTGGAAAAGGTTTTGGGGAAAATTTGGGAAAATTATTTTATGTCCGTATTCAGCTGCCATAAATATGGTCACCGTAGGTATAGTACAATCCTATGAGGTGAGCATTAAAATTCCGACTTTACTTATTTTGGACAACCCCAAAGTATATACAACAGTGATGCACAGCGCTGGCAGAGCTTCCAATACAAGCGAAAAATTTTTGTCTCAGTATGTGTGTATTCAACAAAGCAACCTGCGCATGAACTGGTTACTGCATGAAGTTGAGAACACAATATAACCAATATATGTCATAATATAATACAATTAGGGGATTCACAAAACGTGTTAAGCGTCGTAAAATCTTAAAATCGTAAAATTTCACAATGGTTAAAATTTTGTTGTTGTCTTGGATAGATAAAGATATTAAAATAATACAACTCTGCATGTTATGTGTTCAGTGTGTTATAACTGATCAGCTGATTTCTGTTTACCTCATTGTGCTTGTGCTTCTTCTTCTGCGCTGCATACCAAAGGAAATTTTTGAAGTCGAAAAATAAAGAACTTTAATATTTAAACAAATGCAGAACGTTAGTGAAGTAAAGGTAAATTAATGCACATGCATATGTAAATACTGATGCTGAATTACTCTTACAAAATGAATTTTCAGGCAAAGACAATGCGGGTGCGCTGCAATCCTACAAAGAAGTGGGCAGTGGCGGAAAAAAACGCTTTGGTGCAATTCTTGTTGGCAAATAGAGATTTTGAGGTTGGTTATTTGAAAAATGAAATTCTAGACCTTTAAAACTCTTTAAATTTTGTTTTAGAGACTAATAGCTGAAATTTATTACACCAGGTTTGTTATGGAGTATAATGTTGTAGTGGAGGGGAAGGCACTGCGCTCGAATGTTCGCTATATGCGCTCTACCTATAACAAAGCCAAAGGATGGGAGGACTCAACCGGTTCAGGGAGTATGGATGGAGAAACCATTAAATGTAATTCTAGTGAATTACTTATTTAAGTTCACCGAATAATACGTATTTACCTTTTTTTACATTTTTTCTTTCAGCTGTCCTGCTTAAGAAGTGCACCTTCTTTTATGAATTAGAAGAAATTTTACATCGACATCTTTAATAACTGAAAATTTACCTGAAATGATTACTGAAAACGAACGAGTCGCTTCAACGAGCCGCAAGGGCATATATTCAAGAACCGCAGTTTCCGACATTTTACAATTTCAGTCAGAAAGCATAAAATAGACCGGGACATGATTTTGAGGGAGAAGGAGATAGAGATTAGGCAAAGGGAATTAGTGCTAAAAGAAAGGGAAATAGAACTTAAAGAAAAGTAAGAATAGATACCCAAAGATAAGGAAATGGAAATGAAATGAAGAGAACTCAATAGCCAAGAAAAAATCAAAATTACGGAATTAGAAATGAAGGAAATATTGGCGATGGAAGAATTTAAGCGTAAATAAACAAACATTCTGAAAAAGTGCAGAAGTCTAAAGTTAAAAAAAAAAACGAAGCGTTAGTGTTATAATAATAACTGAAACTAATAGGAATAATTATCACACATTTTAAGTTTTAGCGAATTTACATACATCCCTATGCAGTCACTCACACTCAAATTGAGACAGGAAATTCTTTATAATTGTATAGCGCATTATGGCATTTTTTTATTACATATTAGTATTTCATAACAATATATCGAGGGCTTATATTCAATACCTCTATCTGCAATTATCACAAAAACTACTTTGTTACAACCCATCTGGGACGTACCTGTCATCACTGATCTTAGACTTTGCAATGCAATAGTAAATGCGTATGTCAAGCGTTATACAAGGTCAGCAGTAACATCACCGATGACAGTTAAGTATTAGGTAGATTTTTATATCAGAATCTAAATTTTGCAGAAAAGTGCAGATAGAGGGTATTGAATATAAGCCCTCGATATGTAAGTACTTCAATTCAAACGATGACCATCAAAGGCCAGATCTTTACTCAAAACTTTGGGAAATACAAGAAATATCTATACTAATTGCTATCTTGCAATAGGTATGCACTACTTGGTACTCGAAATAATTTATAAAAAAATTTAACTTTTTATAAGTTTCCCAAGGATTTGCATAATGTACATATCTATATTAATAAAAATGTTGTGTTCGTATGTCACGGTCGTCAAAACTCGAGAACGGCTGAACCGATTTGAATAATTTCTTTTTTGTATTGTTCGGTATAATACCAGAACCAATGATACCGCAAAAAGGGTTGCCACCTATTTGAAAATTTTTAAACCCAAATATATTGATAAAATTAACGAATTATTACTATATGGGTATTAGGTTAAACAGGGTTAAGAAAGATAACTGTTGGAAGTATCTTTTACGAGGGTTGCCACCTATTTCAAAATTTTAACTCAGTTTAATTAATAAAAATAAATTAAATGTTGCAATGTGGGTACAAAATTAAGTAGGTTTATGAAAGATAACTGCTGGAAATGCTTTTGAGGAGGGTTGCCAGCTATTTGAAAATTTTAACTCAGTTAAATTGATAAAGCAAATAAAATATTGCCATGTGGTTTTTTACTAAAGAGTTTTAAGAAGGCTTACAGCCGAAAATATGTTTGAAGAGGGTTGCAACCTGTTTGAAAATTTAACTAAATTTAATTCATAAAATAAATGACATATTACAATATAGGTATCAAATTAAAGGAGTTTAAGAAAGGTGATAGTCGGAAATATTTGGAGGAGGGCTGAAAATTTTAACTCAATTAAATTGATAAAATAAATGAAATATTGCCATGTGGGTATCAAACTAAAGAGTTTTAAGAAGGCTTACAGCCGAAACTATGAGAAACTTTGAGGAGGGTTACTACCTGTTTGAAGATCTAACTAAGTTTAATTTATGAAATAAATCACATTACAATATAGGTATCAAATTAAAGAGGCTTAAGAAAGATGACTGTAGGAAATACTTTTGAGGAGGGCTGCGACCTATTTTTATTTTAGCTCAGTTAAATTGACAAAATAAATGAAATATTGCAATGTGGGTATTAAACTTTAGATTTTTAAGAAGGATTACAGCCGAAAATAAGTTTGAGAAGGGTTGCCACCTGTTGGAAAATTTGACTCAATATAATTGATCAAATAAATGGCTTATTACAATAAAGGTATCAAATTAAAGAAGTTTAAAAAACAGACTGTAGGAAATATTTTTGAGAAATTTGAAAATTTTAGCTCAGTTAAATTGATAAAATAATTGAAAAAATGCAATGTGGGCAATAAACTTTAGATTTTTAAGAAGGCTTGCAGTCGAAAATATGTAGGAAGAGGGTTGCCCCCTGTTTGAAAATTTAACTCAATTTAATTGATAAAATAAATGACTTATTGCAATAAAGGTATCAACTTAAAGACGTTGACTGTTGGAAATATTTTTAAGGAGGGTTGCCACCTATTTGAAAATTTTAACTCAGTTAAATTGATTAAAGAAATGAAATATTGCAATATGGGTATCAAACTAAAGAGCTTTAAGAAGACTTACGGTCCAAAATATGTTTGAAGAGGTTTGCCACCTGTTTGAAAATAAAACTTCATTAAGTTGATAAAATAACTGAAATGTTACAATATGAGTACCAAACGAAAGGTATATAAGGAATCTTGATTTGGAAATACTCTCAATAGAATTATGCAATATATAAAAGTAAACTAAAAATATTTGAATTAAATGAAATATTACATAACTGGTTCGAAACGGAAAGCGTTTGGGAAAGCTTTACAAGAGAAATTTTTTGTTAATGTTTTCACTTATCCAAATCCGGATAGTTAAAATGAAGAGAGAGTTTACAACATCTTATCAAACGGAGTGATCATATTATCAACGAAGATTTGGTATACAAATTACGCTTAGATAAAAATTAATAAATGTAAAATGTATTTGACATTAATAATAAGAGAGTTTTACAATTTCCAA
>NW_016167559.1:0-21219 GCF_001687245.7 Rhagoletis zephyria
TTTTTACTTGAAACGCAACTTAAAATGTCAGTTGATAGCAAATAAATAAGTAGACGTAGAGAGAAAGGATTGTTGACCGAAAGTTGTTCAACGAGGCGATAGACAAAAGGATTAACGCTTAGTTAAAAAGGCGCTTGAATAGATAATGGCTTTGTAATTTGCCCTTGTGGTTTTGCCTAAGTGGCACGAGCGGGATATGTTTGCATAGAAAATGTACATAAATATTGTAAAAATAAAAAGTGAAAATGAAGGAATATAAGTGGAAAGGTGTTTACAAAGCAACGGTGGGAAGTATTTTCTAAGGCAATGTGGTGAGTAGCTAACGAATGGTGGAACTCACTGCATGGATGGACACCAGCCGTAGCCGAGTTATAAATATTAGGGCTGCAACTATCCGTATATTAGGATATACCTTCAGTTAATACCCTCTCACTTTTGCTATCCGGATATCCGGTAAATAAAATATTCGAATATACGGAAATTCGGTTAATATAAGCTAATTTCGTTATATAATAGTCTCAGTTCAAAATGGCAAGGAAAAGATTGTATGTACTCCTACCATGAAAAAGTGTCTTACAAAAGCCGCCTGGCGTTCGTAGGCGACATAAACTTGTGGGTCGTTTTCCAATTTCAAGACGTGCATCATACATTAGAGGAGAAACTCGGCCAAATACCGAATAAAAACTTAGGCGTCACTAATTTTAGTATAGCTACTTTTACTAAACAGGAGCTGGGAGGATTTAAATTCCATTCGTGTTGGGCAGTTATGGGTCCCTTCAATGATTTCAAATAAGACGAGCAGAGCCGGAGTGGCGAAACAGTGGAAGAAAATATTTTCTTCTAAATTATTTATTCCCCAATTACAAGGAATCATAGAACACTGTAAACTTATGTGAATTTTGAAATAGAAAAAATGGTAAAAAAAGTTTCAAACTAGTAGTCTAGAAGGAAAGGATTTTAATTCAATCCACAAGCTTATACACACATGGCAAAAAGTTTTGGCATAGAGAATTTTTCATAATATAATGCAATAATATTCATTTTAATATTTTTCGCTAATTCTTCACGCACCATTCCTACTACAACAAAAAATCTAAGAATATAATTTCTAAACTTTGTACCAATGTCAGGAAAATTCAATATATTTTTCTGCAAATTTTAAATTTCTTAATCAGATCTTTTAGAACTTTTTTGAGTATGCAGATTATGTTTGGGCATTTTTTCACATTATATTCGATATAAAAAATTTCCTAACTATTTTCAATGCGGTTTTCAGCAACTTCAAACTTTCGTTTATTTTTTAGTAAAATCGAAAAATTCTAAAAAACTTGATTTAAAACCTAAAAATTTGCATGAAAATTTACAAAATGTTCCTTAGTTTTGCACAAAGTTTAGAAATCATATTTTTATGGTTTTTGTTGTAGTATGAACCATATGAAAAAATAGCATAAAAAGATTATAATAAGAATTGTTGTGAAAGTTTCTCTGCGCCAGTACTTATTGCCATGAGTGTAAATTATTTAAAGATGCTTCTCGAATAGCCTTGAATGAATTAAACTTCTTGTTTAGGCTCTTAACAAATGCAGAATGTAAACATGTTAACTAACTCCAAAGACATTTTAGATGGCAGATGAAAGACTACTAATATTATTTATAATTACAGAAAGTAAACTTAAAACATACACATATGTGTATGCACATAAATAAAATAAATATTATTTTTGGTAGAATAACAAGCGGGTTATCCACCAGGACTAGCATTCCTGGGATGGATTGCAGATTAGTGGTTACTTGAGATGTTTACGGTACACTGCCTCATTCCATCGCATATAACCAAATTAGAACCATAGCACTTGTAGGATGCAATAAGGACAACGCTGGAGGAAATTCTTGAGTACCTTTTTTAGCAATTCTCAAGCATTCTGTGATTGATCATCCTTAGCTTTGCGGCCACAAGATTAGTCAATTATTAAGGCTGGAAAGTGTCCTGAGTACCCGTCTCTTATGAACCGCGGTTGGCCGCTGTCCCTTAATTGTTTCAAATTTTTATTTTATTTCTCATTTTCTATAAGTTTTTAGTTGGTAACGCAAATATTAGTATTGATTGTAGTTGAATTAGGTGCTATATAAAAAAAAAAACACAAACGAAACAAATGAATATCTAAGCATACAAATCTACATATTTACATATTTCATTTTGTGTTACTATCAGTCACTTAGAGTCTTAGTATCGTGAAAATGCGCATTTATATGTATGTAGCTATCAAACTAATAAAATTGGCTGTAATAAATATGAAAGCTAATGCTAGAAATTCACTTGCCGTGTTAGTGCCCGCCACCTTAGCTCCAGATGAGACCTTTTTTTACAATCTAAGATATTTTACACAGCGGCAGCAGCATTACAGTTTTATCACAAGATACCCTTAGGAAGAGAGCTTTACTACACTGAAATGGTGCAAACTTACTTCTCGGCGCAAATGTAAATAATACCTTAATCTGAAATTTCTTTCGCATTCAGTTGGAGCAAACAAATTTGCAAATGAAATCTCGCCGGCAATAATTTTTCACTTTAACTCCCGCAAACACTTGAAAGTGCATCTCAAATCATTTGCATATCAGTATCAGTGTATACATACATACATATGTATTTTTGAGCATATACATNTTCTTTCGCATTCAGTTGGAGCAAACAAATTTGCAAATGAAATCTCGCCGGCAATAATTTTTCACTTTAACTCCCGCAAACACTTGAAAGTGCATCTCAAATCATTTGCATATCAGTATCAGTGTATACATACATACATATGTATTTTTGAGCATATACATATATGTGTGGTTATGCATTTTTATTTTCTCGTATCTTCACACATGAATATTACGGTAATATTTCTTATTTTACAAGACTATAAAATTTCTACAAAGCCATAAGAAAAATTGCCAAAAAATAACTGGAAAGTATTTTGTTGCAAGAATTTAGCTTCAATTCGTTGTTTGCGCATTTGAAATTGTTGCTGATATGCAAAATAATTTTGTAACTGAATTTGAATTTACGGTGAGCAACATTTTTTTTTTTTTAGGTAGCAAATTTATGCGTGGAAGTCTGTTTGTTAAAAAAAAAAAAATGTTTTGCACATTTATTCAAGGTGTAATTTTTCAATGTTAACTTTATCAGCATTTGGTGGAAATATTGCGAAAATTCAGTATTTGAGAAATTCGCTGATCCTTGATGCTCTTTTTTGTGTTGTTTAAAAAAAAAGTCGCAAGGTTGTTTTATTAGAGGTGAAGAGTTTTTTTTTTGTACTAGCGGGGAGAGATATTTTAATTCGCGTGCTGTACCTCTCCCCTACCCGCTAGTAAATATTTCGTCGGTTAATGGTTAGCATCTAATACTCAACGTTCGTTACCGGAAAAAAAACTATTCCTAGCTGCCCTAAACCCCAGATTTTGACCTTGATCAAAGAATGCTACTTCGCATGACTATCTTCTCGCAGCTGCTTATTTACTCAAGTGATCGCGTTGGCAACCATGGACCGACTGTGCTCAGGAAATTCCATGCTTACGGGAAGTAAGAAATACTGTAAAGGAGTCTTCCCTTACGTCGCAGACTGCGCATAGCGGTGTATATTTGTGGACAAATCGTGACAGTATAGCTGCGATATGCACTGCCAGAAAAGGGCGGCGACTTTCTCTCCGTTGAAGATGTCAACCACCGCGCCTGAATTATATTCATTTCACTTTAATATTCTTTCCAGCACCTCTGCTAGTATTTCGGAAATTATATTATTCGCATGCAGCATCGAAGCTTCCTCCGCAACGCTAGTCTCTTAATATTTCATTGACGAGCATTCGTCGTGAGCTCGTAATGGTTTGATCTCATGTCTTCCTAATGTGAATGTTGCTTCTTGTGGTCCTTTTTCATCTGGTTTTAAGAACTGCTTCCTTTTTGTCAGCATTCATTCGCTGAGGTAGCTACGAAAATATTCAATGACTAAACTGATTAGCTCATAAGTGAGTTGAGGATATTTTCCAGTCTGCAGTATTGAAGGCATTTTCGACATTCAAGTAATACCTCTTTATTATCAACTTTGCAGCATTACAGCCTTCGCCACTTTAACTACGTTTTTCACTTCCACTATTGAAGAAACTGCTCTTGCGATAATCAGCATCACTTTTCTGGAGTGAAGAAATCAAATCAGTGTACCCACTCTAGGATCATCCCCAAGGATTCCTGGAGGCATGTTAGCCAGTTATATCCAGGTAATTCAGGTGGATTACCCTGCCCGCCTTCGTTAAAAGCACAACTCTTTGAGCTTTCCACAAATATGCTAATGCGCCTTGCTCTAACCCCTTTTGCGTTACTTAGACGAATAATATGGCATTTTCCTGGATTGCTGTTTTCAAGGCATTACTCGGGACGTCATGGTTACTGGGATATTGTTACTGCGTTTGAAGACAGCAATGATTTTGCTCAGTGTTGTCTATTCCTTTGTTGTTCTTACCATCACTTTATCATTTGGTTTTCGAAAATTTACAAACTGGCGGCGAGCGAGGTAAAAAATGTTTTCGTTCCTCTTTATGCTGTTTATCATTTAAATTTATTTCATTACACTTTTTTTTTGAAAATACACATATTTTTTATTCAAATAACTTTTGCTAAACTCGAAATATATGCAAACAAGTGACTCAGCTTAAAAAATCTGCTATGCATGAACACACATACATACGTGCATACGTATGTAAATTTAGTGAGTAGGACACGAAAAAATTGTAAATATTAGCTTATCCAGCGCTACATTTTTCACTTTTTTTATTTTTTTGCGAAGTTTATTAGCGCATGGTTGTGTGGCTAAGTTGAGTGGCGCGATTGCAATGTTACCCCACACGAAAGCAAACATATGTGGTTTTGATGTAAAACGCATGGAATGAATTGCACATTCTAAAAGAGATATTATATTTTAAAGAATGTAAAATGGAGTAGGGGCTAAGGGCTAAGTTATGGCTAACGCAAAACCGCATAAATTATTTTGTAGAGAGTAAACACACTCATATTTAAAAAATTTTTCTCTCTTTTATAAAGCAATCGCATTTCTGGCTAGTATATTTTAGGACGAAGGGATAAAACTTGAGCCAAGAGCTTCGGTGAGCAAATCCAATTTTTGGCAAAAAAATGTCAGTTACGCTATTTTGCAGAACGACAATATACGGTTTGGTTCTTTAAACGACGATATCAAGCCCTAACCGCCAAAATAACGCAAGCAATTTTTTTTTAAATTTTCTTTTTTGACAAAGTTTAAAAAAGTTGTAGTTTGAGAATATTTTTTCTTTATAAAGGGTTGCCACCTGTTCAAAAAGTCGAATTTAATTAAGTTATACAAAAGCTATATGAAATATTATTTTGAATATTTAGACTACTTTTGAGGGGTTTAAAGAGGGTTGGCATCTTAAAAATTATATTAAACTCAAATTACTTCATATATACATATATGTAATATAAACTTAAAAATTTAGTTAAAACTTTTGCACAGTATTTTGTTTTTTTTCATTTTTTTTTGCAAAGGGAAAGTTTAAGTTGCTTATGATATAGGATATAGAAGACTGATATAACAAAGTCCCCAAGTAGCTGCGATGATCTCATTATAAAACTAATTGCTTTAGAAATCGAAAATTTGTATGAACATTTTACTTAATAAAGCTGTTCTCTTGCTGTTGGTCTTTCCTTTTGATGCTATGCTTTTTCTTTATAAAATAATTAGATGTATCTACTCCATACACAATTTTCCAAGTCAAAGTATTTTCGCAGTTTTCGCCTACAGCGTGAACAAACCGCCATTCGCTCGTCTGAAATACTTCCCGCCAATAACAACCATCGTTTGTTTTGTGTAGCTTTAGATTTTTATAGATTTGTTGTTCATCACCGGAGGCAGATGGCTTATATTTTATGAGTTTATTGCTTTAGTAAATTTATAAATATTTACGCCATGCTGCTCGTCATTTGGTAATTTAATTTTCAAAAGTTTTTTGACGCATATACATGCAACTCTCTTCACTACAGCAAATCGAAGGGGGCATTGAAGACTAGTGAATGAAAATTTAATATTAATGGAAGAATTATTTTTTATGAACGAGAAGTTTGTATAAGCATATATTAAATCAAATTTGCATACATAAATATCAGGTGGAATTTGTGGTAGAAAGTTCATCCAATGAATTTTGACTTTATAGTTGCCCAGGTGGGCTTACAGTAAAGAGTGTAAATTGAGCAAATATTCAACCATATTCGAGGCCGAAATTTTGAAATCTGCAAATGCTTTTATAGACCAACTGATGTGGCCAGAATAAATTTAATGTTGGAAAGTCAGGCTGCAATAAAAGCCTTAGACACAAGCAAAAACGTCTTCAAGTTTAGTACACTTATGGCAGAAAATTGTAATTAGCGATATTCCAAATGACTTACAGATTCCCAAAGTGGTTGCCTAGTCTTGCGCGGGAATTCTTTCGACTCTCACTAGTTGTCTGCCAATAGACCGCGAGTTAAGGTAATCTTCAAAGAGACGGCCAAAGTTTTGCTAACGTAGAATTCTTTCCACTTCGGTGTAAACTAACCTAAACCCTTTTAATCTCTTTATTATTATCTTCAGAAATTTAGTTACTATCAAGTACATCCCTGCAATCCGCCTCCCACAAAATTTAAACCAAATTTTTCACTTTCTAAATACAGTTTTTCTCCTCACCATTTTTTAGTAAAAATATTATCACTTGTCGTGGCTATAAATTAGGCTTAAAAATGTCCAATGTAAAGCTGAAGCCTCTAACATACCTTAGTGTCATGTGTATTTAACTATGTATATATCAACATATATTCAATATAATTTTTATTCATATTAACACGCCAGCTTCGGAAATATTGATAACTGTTATTAATTTATAGTATATCATAAAATAAAATGTAAACAAAATAGCGAAAAACCCAAAATGAAATATTCGCAAATTTAATTTTAGCGCATTCTATGTAGTGGCGTACATAAATACACATATATAAACACTAAGCCTCACTTGAATAGGTACATAGCTGAACTTATGCTTTGCTGCAGTTAACAATTTGTATAGCTTTGAAAGATAGTTAACTTTATCATACACTGAATCTTAGCTAAGCAGGCACACTTATCCAAGATTAGAAAAAAAAAGTGAAATGAAACTCAACCAAAGCAGATACACGGATGTGAAGAAGTGCCATTGCGACGTCAGCTTTTGATTTTAAGTAGGACGCATTGAAATTAAAGTCAAAAAGTAATGCTAGTGGCTCTAGAATAAAGTTTATGAATAACTTTAAGCTCAAGAAATTTTCAAAAATAACAGTATTTTGGCGCTTATACGGTTGTTAAGCATTTGGCCGAGCCTCTCCTACATTATGTGTGTGTGGTCTTGATGTTGTTGCACAATGTGTAAACTCAAAAAAAAAAAGAAAGTCCCGGTGCCTATTTAAGTGAACCTAGTTGTACGCAAATAGTAGGCGCATGCTAATATATTACATATGTATGTATGATTGTGAGTACCCTGCAGGAAAACTCCGAACTAGTGAACCAAATATTTAGTTCCGTACTAGATCTTCAAGGCCAGAAACAAATCAGTCCGATAGTCCCACCAGCTCATAAGTGGCGAAATGTGGTACTTTTAAAAACCATTTTATTATTTATTTCATTATTTAAGTGGGGGGAGTGCTTGTTTACTTTAAATAGATACTTATTTTTTGGGTTTTTTGTTCAAATACGTTTTCATTCTGCACTTCACAGATACTTTGTCATAGTTTGGTAGTACAAAACAAAAATTTAGGGACCGTCTGGAAGCTAGCCAATAATAGTAAGCACCTCTGAATTTCAATTTTAATTTTTATTTAATTTATTAATGGCTAGTCATTGACTTAATAAAGAAATACGAAATACGAAATTCATTCTTGTTGCTTTTTTCGTCTGTCGATTTTAGAACTGATTCGGAACTATCGAAAAAGGGATGATTCGGGGGGGCACACTTGGTATGGCATCACAATGTTAAATTTGTCAGTTTCGAGCATGCAAAAAAGAATCAACGCGCAATAATCATGGTTCTAAATACTCTAATATCGAATTTTCCCACAGGGTATTTATGAATGCATACATATAAGTGAGCGTGTGTACACATTGAAAATACAAATTTTTAAATATAAATTTATTTGTACCATTAAATTTACTCGACTCACGTCCATTCGATTTGGCCGCGTACATTTGTGTGTGTACAACATTTGTGAACGAATACTAAATTTTGATTTATACCCTGCCATGTGTCAGTTTGTCAATTTCAGCAGCATTTATGTATCTATGGACTAGGGTGGTCCTTAAAAAGACATATCAGTACTTGAATTTGATATGGAACACAAAATAAAGACATTCACGAAAATTTCCTCCTCCATAGTGCGGTGGTTTGAGATATTAAAATTGGATCAATTTTTGTTACCAGAGAAAAAAATTAAAAAGTGCATTTTGAGCTCAGAAATTCCATACTACTTAATTCTTCTCTACCTATGCATGAGATTTTTGGTATTTTTTCAAAATCGGTGTTATTTAGTTTTATGTTAGTTAGTTAAAAAGTTAATCGACTGATATTATTTGGAGCTAAATGTTGTAAATGCTGAATAATGAATCCATTTGACGATGACTATGAACTGGTACTCGTATGAACAGTTTAAATGATATCGGGTCCTAACCGCCAACAAGATGTAAGCGAAATTTGTATCAACATTTTCTTTTTGCCGCAGAAAAGTTCCTAGAGCATCGAAATTCATTTGTGTACCAAAAATAAAATTTTGAAAAAAACTTCATCAGAGTTATACATTTCAAAACTTGGCCGCGATCCATAAGAGCGCTTCCTCAACTTTTGAAATTTTCGTAAAACTCAGACAGAAATTTGGTGTATCCCATGCAAAATTTAGGATTTCATATTTTAAGGATCACCCTACTATGTATGGTTATGTATTCGCCAGTTTATGTGGAAGACCAAAATGCTGCGTTTAGATTTCAGCAGAGGTGCAGCCGTGATTATAACGGTTTAGCAAGTTAGCCGCTGCGCGACAAGTTCTCCCACGACAACAACAAAGCGCTGAAAAATATGTGAAATATAAATCAACACAGTTACACACTGCACGTAGCGTCTGTCGTGTATACGTTGGTGTGTGTGCCTCTCTTTCCCAGTGCGCTCCATTGCATTCGTGGTTGATTTATTTAATTTTAACGCACTTATTGCAAAAAAAGAAAGCACAACGCTAGCAAATGTTATTGGAAATATATGCTACTACGTATAGAGCTCTGCATATGTATATATATGTATTTACTCATACAGCTATTTGTGCATAAATATTGTATTTTTAATGTTCGCTTGCTCCAGCAAAATATTGTGCCTAGTATATATATACGCAGCGCTCACGACAGCCTGGATGTTTTCAAACTAAAAAATCAGCACAAATTTCCGCTCCGTCTGCTTGATTTGAAATCCAACTGAATTTATGTTAGTTTCCAACTAATATAAATTTTATTTTTAATTTTAAAGCAAAGTTTTGTCCCACTACTTTTTCCTACATATGTATATATGTATGTATTTACTTTATCGTTTCTTTTGTTTGTGCAATGGAAAAGTTCAAGTTTTCTTTTGTCAGCTGTCGTAGGCGTTCACTTGTTGTTAATCCCTAGCCCACTTTTACATTATTTCAGCTGTTATTTTTAAATTTCTTAGTAGGATTAAGTGAAAAAAAAGTGAGAAAGTGAAAAATATGTTTTTCCCAATTAATCTTGTTCGAGTATTTGTACTTAGTCCGCGGCATAATTATAAATTATGAACAAATATAATAAATGCCCGCAAGATTGCTAAAGAAAAAGTAGGAAAAAAATAAAAATAAAAAAGTCGTTTCTAAATAAGAAAAAATGTGGCAGCTAATTGTCATCAAGTGAGCTAATTACGCCACTTGCTGCTGTTTTTTTCCACACATTCCTCAAGGCTGCGTAAATACCCAGTCGGCAAAATGAGGAGCGTTTCTAGATAAAGAAAAAAACGCAGTAGTTGAATCGGTGTGAGTCTACTGCAAAGTTGAATTCAAACTATTTAATTATTATTTCATTTATTATTATTTAGAAACTCTGGGTAAAGAATCGAGCACAGAAGGTCTATCGCCTCAATCGATCCGAAATAAGGATGGCCTCTTATTTTCTGATTTTGTCGAGTGGGTACAGATATACATGTGCATACATAGGTACATACATAGGTACATACATGAGTATATAAATAAGTACATGAGAAAGAAATTAAACAAAAATTTTTCGACAAAAATTTAGGTCAGTGTTTTTTTTTTGCTTTCCATTACTGGTTAGTAATGGGATAAATTATAAGGGCGTTAAGGTAAAAAAAAAATCATAAACTATCATTATTGCTTATTATATACGACAGATACTATTTTATATAGTGTATTTAATAGCCTATTTCCACCAAAAGCTCAACTGCAGTTAAGAGATCAGGTAAGTTGCACAAATTTTCACATCGGTTGATCGGCAGGGTTTATTTCTTACTTTTTGCCTTTTTACTTTTGTTTGCTAGTACTTAACATGAGCAATTATCCCCTTAAGGTTGTAATATCCCTGTTTCAATGGGCATAAACTGCACTCTAGGCTTGGTGGAAATCAACTATAAGACGCCAATCAGTGTTAACATTTTGATAAATAAAATATATGGGTATGTAAGTTATTTGCGATATATTCGGCAATGTTATGACATATATGGCTAAAATGAAGTATTATTGTTATACATATGTGTGGTGAAATATTAGCAATTAGTGTGCTTGTGTGTGTGTAGTAAGTAAATAAAAAATATACTATCGTGAAAAAACGTGTTTGTTAATAACTTTAGATCGGGTATAAAAAGTTAACTTCCGCTTCCGACTTCTTATTACTGGGGTCTAGACGCGTCCATTGGTACCCTCTTTCCAAAAATTTCGATCAATTTTAGGGGTTGAAAGCCCAGCTAGATAATTGCCGTTAATTTATATATGTGTCACAATATAGGGATCAAGCGAACGAGTTTTAAAAAGGTGTTGGTTTGAATATATTTTTTTGAGCTTTAAGTTGAGTAAAGCAGTTGTTTTCGAAAATCCCTACCATCAACTATAAAATCGCTACTTTTCCCTACGCCCAAACAAAAAATTCCCTACAAAATTCCCTACATTACTTTTGTTCCAGCAGCGTTAAAAAATTTTCAAAATTAAAGCACATTTACATGAGGCCAGTTGTGGAACCAGCGGGGGGGGGAGGGGGACGGGTTTGGGGGTTAAACTACGTGTGAGTCAGTGGCGGACCTACGGGGCGTGTTTTAATATGGCGCATATTTATCGATGTATAATGTGGCGTCTATGTATTAAAACACCCCCCAAAAATTCCAAACAAAAATTCCTACAAGAACGGAATTTGCCCTACATGTGGAAACAGTTGAGTAAGGTCCTTGAACAACTAAAAAATTAAGTTGGGTTCTTAGGTCTCTAGCAAAACCAGATTAAATGATGTATTTCACGAAGTTCTTTATGAACACCCGCAGCACCCGCAGTAATGGTGGTATCAGAGGATGAAGCGAGACGGCACTTCAATGGAAATATCATGCGCGGTAAGGTTTAACTTAACTTGGTATTTCCAATTGACGATAGCTGCTTCAGAACAGACCTTAATTAGACTCGGCAAAACCGCCTGGGCGGTTGTAGTTTCAATCAAGAATAAGAAGCGTTCCTGCGAAATTACAACAGAGTACTTTTTCCTATGTGCTCAATTAACCTCTGAAATGTTTCTAACTGCATTAATGTGTGGGTCCCTGAGTATTTTATTTTTAATTCTAAATTTATAAAAAACATTAAAAGTAGGTATTCTCGCTGCTTTTACTCTCGCCTTCCAAACAATATTTGAAGCATGCATTTTTATGCGAATTTATTTAATTTATTGCATTTAATTAGAGTGAAATCAAAGTGGGTTTGAATAAAATTTCAGCGCAATGAAATGTTAAAAATCCAAATAAATAATCACTCATACGCCTACGTGGGTTGTTGCATTGATGTGGTTGAAGGCGTTGCTCGTTGTTTTTTTTTTTTATTCATAATTGCAGCCTTGATGTTGATAATTTGCTGTTGAAATATTTGTTTATATATTTACATATATATTTTCGTTTGACAATGTAAAAATATAAATATTGCAAGAAAATGCGAACGCACAACTTTATTTGTATTGGTGAGTTTGCAGTTTGCCATTGGCAGCATTTATTATTTTTACATTTTAGTATTTAATTATTTTATTGATTTCTTGTGGGCAGATGGATTGCTCAGATGTCTTTTTAAATTTATCGCGTTTTTGTTTTTCTAGAATATGCATCATCAAACTGCTTGAATTACAAATACATAGGTATTTGCATTGTGGTAGAAAGAAAAAATAAAAATAAAAAAATGTATCTGTCGTAAATTTGAAAATCTTTTGCACAACCTCTATTCGTAGAAAGATTTTTATTGTTTTTTATGAAGTAGATACGTTACCGGATATTTTTTTTTTCTGAAATTTGGTACCGCATGTGTGGTTTAGTTTGAATTAGTTCCAATCATTAAATCATAAATAAATTAAGGGCTCCTCTAAATTTTTATATGAAAATTGAAGTTTGTTTGTTGACAAAACATTTTCTGTGTTTTAAATAAAAATATATTGGGGAAGGACGAAATATTTCATCCCTTTCGGCATGCACGCTCACGGGCTAGAATCCTGTGCAGATAGTCGTGAATTTGATGAAATATTTTCCCTGCGGCATTCTAAGACGTGTCCTGGGTTTATATAGTTCTTTCGCCTATTCACGGATGTGTCAGATGGCCTGGAATCCATATTGGAGTAATTTGGAATTTATCAAAGACTCTCATCCAATAGTTGGGACCCTATGCGGGAAGAGTACCAGCATACTTGCTTTTGTTTAGTTGAAAACGTTTCCGACTGGAAATATGGTGTTTAGCACATCAATACAATAGGAAAAAAATTGTCTCAATGTGACCTCCAAAAAGTGTTTTCTTATTTTAAATCGAAAATTACCCAATTTCACTTCATGGATTTCACTTTCAAGTTCAAATGTACCAAAAAAAAATTTTATGTTTATTTGGAGAGGCCAATTTGGTTCTGCTTTATTTTATCGAAGCGTTTTCATTTCAATGGCCACTGCAAAATCTGTATAAATAAGTGTGAAAATACAGATTTTAAAATGGTTACAAATTTGGTTAATTGAAAGTTATAAACTGCATGAATAAATGTATTTTCATTGATATAAAAATAACAATATTTTGGTGCTTACACTTCTGCTAAGTATTTGGCCGAGCTTCTTCGCAAATTTGTGTGCCGCCTTCGAACGGCAAATGGATTTTTTAAAAGCTTTTTCATCGCGAAAAAAATCCGAGGTTTGCTATTACTGCCGAGGCTGCCCCTCGCTGATTCGAAATAATTATATGCAATTTTTTGTGATTTCGCTTTGACTGGGAATTGAAACTTGGTACTAAAATACGCTCCGCTTACTACCACTATCTATAAATAATGAATAATATTATAACACAGAATGGATAAAAGACCACAGAAATATTTACTAAAAATAAACGTAAACTTGTCAGAACTTGCTCCACCTGATGAATAAACAAAACGATTACGATCAGCCAGGGCCGTTCATGAATCCTAGTCGCATGTGAAGGGCTCAGAATACCGCGTGGTTTCCATAACTGCTCAGCCCAGTCCGCTTATCAAAATATGCCGATAGGGACAACCAACTCCGCCTTAACTAAACTTACGGCTCCAAAGAGAGTGAGAGAGAAAAAGCACACAGGCACTGTCGGTCATGTGCGCAGAACACCAACTGCTGATATTACTGCAGATGGAGACAGAATCTGCTTGATGACTTGTGGTAGAGGTGTGAACGCCAATCACCAATGGCAAAAGTAGCGCTAGGCGTGCAATAACTATGTAAAAATCGCTGCCTTATTCTAGGGGTACTCAACTTGCAATTCCTTTTACTATTTTTATTATACGAACATAGTTTTCACCACTGGTTTTGATATATGCGATGGAAAATTATTGCGACATACAGTTTGAAAGCTTACCAAAAGAAGTCATATTTTCCATAAAAAAAAAAGATTATTAATTTATTTTATAAAAGGCTTACATAACAATGACAATTATTATATAATGCCCTTAAAGGTAATCTCATTTTATTTACATATGTAAATGCTATTCGCTTCAATTGTTAATGAATGTCTTTTCTATAAATGTCAGAATAAATATATCCGAAATTCTAAATAGACAAAATCAGTCAGGCGTGCTGTGACCATATGTACTTAAAATAAAAGTGCAAAATGCATGAAAAATTAAATTAATTATCAACAGAAGAGCAATATAATTTGCGCCGATTTTAGAATTTTCGAGCACCGGTAAATTAAAATTACAACAACTATATTCAGTGAGCAGCTGTGGCCACTGACGTAACATTTTAATTTAGATCTGTTTGCATAGAATAAACACAGAGTATATAAATATTTATAAAGTTGCTGTTTAGATTTGCTTTTGGCTGCATATGCTTACAATTAAAAGCGAGGTTAGACAGGCCGTATACGTAATGAAAGCAACTGTCTCTAAAATCTGCTGTACGCTGAACTTGTAGTTCTATGCCGCAGCCTGCAACTGGCTTTCTGACTAATGGAACAGTGGCAAATCGCTGCTTCTGTGATTTTTTCTTTTCTTTAAACAGCGCAGGAAGCAGCCAACACAAACAACAAACAACATATAAAATGACAAAGTAAATACATATTTATGCTGCTTTGAGCAGCATACGTTAACATTAAAATAATTATTTTATTTTTGTTTTTCGAAATATTTACATATGTACATACATATATGTATGTATGTATATATGCAGTGGCGTTTGCGACGATGACGTGATTTGGCTACATTTTGAGGCGCCCACGCGCCACAAAAACAGCCACTGCTCTACCTACAGATTAAGCGACGTGGCGTGGCAGCGGCGTGGATGGCTTTGGCAGAGAACATGGCAATTGAGCAGACGACTGCGGCCGATAGCGAACTTGAAAACGTCAAATATGTGGCCGGTGGCCGCGCGCAAAATGCCAAAATAAACTGTGCCAAATTTTCGTTCAATAAATTGTAGCATTTTTATTCAGATTTTTTGTTACATTGCAATAAGGACACATATACATATATACATTAGGGTGATCCCACTTTTGTATGGAGAAAAAATAGTTCATCCTAGAAAACGGGGCACCTCCTTAGTTGTTTTCTTTTGATATTTGTAATATCTATAGCAACTTTAAAATGTTTACTGTAACCAATGACCTTGAAATGCACTACTGGGTCGCTGTGAAAGTGGCAAAAATATTGGCGATTTTTATAAAAAGCTATTGTAGCCATGACAACTGAACCTTGCGATATATTTTTAGATAATTTAAATTTGATATGTTTTTAGGTTGCTTAACCAATTATTTAATTGAAATATGTAATGATACTTCTAAAGTAAAATATGAGCATCATGAGCATCCTTTAAATTTGTACTGCTTAGAAACGTAAAGTTTGGTATCAGCATCCCTTTCGGCAAGAGGAAAAATTTTGGAAAAAATTTCTCGTGGACCACTCTAATATACATATGTACATATGTATGTATGTAAGTGTACTCGCATATACATATGTGTGTTTTTATAACACTATTTTGCTTCTACAGCAGGCGGCATTAATTCATTAAAAGTTTACTAGCGACTGCAATTAGCTCAAATAGAATTTATAGGCAAAATTCGAATTTTTCCTTGAAACATTTTTTTTATTAACCTTAGGGGGAAGTCTGCAATCGAAACATAAATAATCGTATTTTACTTTTCAATTGTAATAAAAAAAGGTAAGGTCAAAGAGAGGAGATCCCAATTTTGTTCCTACTACCAATTTTTTGAGCCTCCTCTATAGGCAGCTGGAGAGATTACACATAGTTACCTTAATTCAAATTAGGCAGGTGCTTCGGATCATTTTTACTCTTGCGGCCAGCACATTATTAATAAGTAAATAAGTTAATAATAAGTTAATCTACAATCTAATTCACAATGGCCTACAAAAGCCAGTTACATTCCATTCTTGAAGACGACCCATGGGCATACGCAGGTACGGGCTTCCCCACTCAAGCCCGAATATCTTGAAAAATGAGGCGCTACAACTCAAAGAGACAAACGGAAATCACGGACGAACCCAGCTCTTCTTTCTTATCACTTCGACATACTTTTCTAGGGATATAGCTCTTCTTCTTTGACTGCAGGGATAGCTACCTCAATTCAACCTTAAACATTTTTAGTCCAATTCTCTCTCGAATGTTTCGATATAGTTTTACTTATACATGCATTATCTATATACTACACATATGTATATAACCGCTTGCACTTTGAAATCATAAATTTTCAGTTAGACGCTTATTTATGACTGACTGTCCAGTATTTTGGTGACAGCAATAAAAATTATATGATGCATATCAAAAATTTCAGCGTTTAATTTCAGGCATAATTACATTTACACCATAGGTACTGTTGAAAATTCCTAATTTTCAAAACAAGCGGACAAGCAGATGAAAACTAAAGCGAGTAAATAGCTGACAAGTTGCCCACCAACAGGCAACTCATTCACTTAGCTTCCCACACATTTCCTTTTGCTTTCGCTTGCGCTGTAGTAAATATTTATTTATTTATGCTCGAAGGAAAATAAAACGCCTACAGATTAACACCTACGTACACACTCTTATATGTACACTGACATGTAGAGAAAAGCAGCGCGAATTGTTTTTTATTTATTTTCGTTAACAACAAGCAGCTTTCTTGATCAATCGTGGCCAGCTGTAATTTGTTTGATGTGAATGGAGAGTGTGATCGTCGTGTGGGCATAGAAATGAGTTGATTGCCATTTATTCACAGCTGCAAACAGGCGGCTGCTACATACATACATATATAGCCTTCACCATCAAAAGTGTCAACGCCATTACCTCGCCATTCACCTCGTCAGCCAAGCTGTGTTGGTGGAAGCGAAATCACTGGTCTCTCGCGTTGTTGGGTTTTCATGCTTTCCATGCCCATTTGTTTAATGCTGTCAAATGAAAATTTAATGTTTTGTTTTTGTTTTTACATTTTCGCTGCGGTGTCTCTGTTTTGTTTCAACAAAAGTTGCGCACACTCGCCGCTGGTGCACACCAGCCTATAGAATTTCGTGAAAATTCTGTGCTTCCTCGCTCTCCTCCTCCGCCTCCCCGTTTTGACGTCATCCCACCATTCTTGTTTGACGATCGGCCGTTTGCGATCGACGCGCTTTTTGTAGCATTGCAAAGTCTTTTTTTTTAATACTTTCGGCATTTGTAGGCGAAACCACCCCGCTGCTTTTAATGCTTCCACATCTTAGTGTCTACGCCTACAATATAGCGTTCTGCTTCCTCTTCTTCTGAGTTTGCTGAAAATACATTTTTGTTTTTGTTTTGACCATACAACCTTTGTTTGTTCGTTTGTTTTGGGGAGAAATGGAAATTCACATCGACCACTTGCGTCAGTTGAGAATTTCACTTCGATCGTTTTAGACAGTCGTCGCAGTTCTGGCTAAGATACAGTTCCCCATTGATTCCATAAAGTGATTTTTTTTATTGAACTAAAACAGAGAAAAATGGCTGTAAGTGAATTTTCGAATCGAAATTGTGTTAAAAGCTGAACTTGAAGTATAAAATGTGTATTAAAGCGAGATTAAAACGTTGTTGCCAGAGAGTAAATCCAACAAACTGTTACACAACTAGCCTAAATGTTGAAGATATGTATATAAAAATAAAAATTTAGGCTTTTCATCAGAAGCTGCCAAAATATTTTCTTCTTTCTATGGAATGAGTCAGTCATTCCCTAAAAAGTCGTTGGTTTCCAAATTTTATTTATTTTTTTTTTAAGAAAGTGTCGATGTCAAGTGAGCAACAAAAAATTCACTGAGTTTCCAATTTTGGAAAAAAGTACATCATTGTAAATATTTATAGTCCTTATTTTGGTATGAAATATTCTTTCTTGGTGCGAAGTATTTTTTGTACGAAAAAAACGCGCAATTTTTGGCAATGGGAGTAAATTTGCCGTAAAATTTGGAAAGATTTTTTTATACATATAAAGACCATAACACTTGAAATATGATAATTTTAGGCAAAATTTAGAACAAAGGTCTTTAGTACAAATTAAATATATTTGCAAAAAAGAAGATCGCCAAATGGCGATAGAGTCGAGTTATTTCAAAAAATCGATTTACGGTCGAGGCATATGTTAGTCAGTTGATATGTATTTACAAACAGGACTCTATAATTGACGCTGGAGTCAAGGTATTTCTATTCAATCACAGATTTTGTTCGGGGCCTACATAGTTACCATCGTTACTTAAATTATTCCCATAGTCCGTTAAAAATTCCGGCTGTTGGATCCTTAGAAACCTTAAAAGTTCTGTTCAGTCATTTGCATTAATAAATCGATCTTAGCAAAATGGTCACGTAGCTAAAAAGGTTTAACTTAAAAAAAAATATGCTTTATAGGCGCTAGAGTGAGCGGTGGATATAAACCACTTCCGTATAAAATATTAATAAAATTTCTCGATAAACTTCTATTAATTAAAATTATGTATAATTGAGCGCATCATGTGCTAATATATACATAAGTTAAACCACATTCACAATCTGGTATTAACTCAGCAAATTTAAGTGAAATTTAATAAAACCAATACGCAGTTTACATACAAACAAATTTCCGACCAAATAAACTTGCACTAGCATACATATTTATGCACAATTATACGAGTAAATATATATCTAAAAACATCAATTTATTATGCTCGACCGCCATGATCAAGTGAGCTAGTGCATGCGATCCACAAAGATACCGCTGGCTGAGTTCAGTTCACGCGGCTGACAGCGAGCTGCGGAAGTTGTTAATTTGAGCAGAAAATTTAAAGTATAATGTGGTCAAAAAACATTTGTCTTCTGCTTAAATCTGTTGCTCAGCAAATTAAAGGCCCAATGACTTGAACCACGAACCTGCACCGAAAGATAGGCCATGCCACTTCTGATATGTAAAAAAAAATAGCAAAAAATGTACAAAAATATAATTTCTAACCACAGACGTCAATGATTTCCAATTAAAATTCAGATTATGTTATGAATGTAATTGAAATATAATAGCATAACCGGAATAAAACAAAATTGTGTGTGTCAATTTTCTACCGCAGAAAATTATGCATTCGTTTTTAAATTAATATATAGATATTCAACTCCTGGTTTTTGCCAAGTTTTTAATTCTCAAAAATTAGACAATTGAAGTATAAATTTTACGAGAGCTTTGCCAGTAGCTAGCCTAGTTTGCATATGTGCATATACATATAAGTGCATCATACATCGGCTGTAGCTTTTACTCATTCCCTATTTGAGGAGTCCATACTATAAAAGTTTCATGGGAAATACCAGTAAACTCACATTTTGCTCTGAAAATAAAAAGTATGGTTTCCTACAGACAGAAACAAAAAATTAAATAAAAATGTCTTTTATACAATGAACGGCCCTAATTTTGTATGGCGGGTAGAGCTGTGACTGCCTTTTATGTAGACTTATGTATATTTTCCTCGTTAATACAAATTTTAATACAAAAATAATTGATTTTTTTTTTGGAACGAAAAATGACACTGAAGATGGTACAACGCCGAAAACGGTTTGTCTGCAAACCAAACTTGACAAGGGATGACGGAAATTAGTTCCAAAATAAATCATCTTACCACCCTGTCGGAAAAATCAACCAAAATCAACACAAAAATAATTAATTTTTCACTATTCTTACATCGCTTGCTCGGAAAAGTGTGGCTTTATTTTCGCGCTATTAATGATTGTTCATCAGTAAATGGGAACTTTAGTATCCCTCACGAATGTTCCATACCGGAAAATACTCTACCCTTGTTTTTCTAAATTGGAAATCAAAACATATTTAGAGGTCGCTCAAAGTTTTCCAAGTATTTACATTTTATATACTTATTTTCGTAGAAATAGTACAGAACTCTTGAAAATTAATTTTTTCCTATCGAAAGACTTTATTTATAATTTCGTTGAAATTCGAATGTAAATATTACAATTCATAAAATTTATTGATTCGAGCTGTCTGTTAGTTGACGGTGTTTTTTTTTATTTTTTTCCAAGCCATTAAAAGAACTACCCTTAAAGTGTTTGCATATAACACTGGATCACGAATTTTAATTTGGTTTTTGTTCTCCAGACGCCACTATCCAATTTCTATGTAGAATTACTCGGTGATTCCGAAAATCGGGTTAATTTTTTTCTATGGATAAGTTTTCAAGATATTTGAAATTAAAATGCAAAAATATGCCACAGAACCTGTTATCTGTTTAATTTTTCTTCTGTGAAAGTTTGATTTTTTTCATTAAAAAATAAAAAAACAAACTGGAATTATTAATTAATTTTTCAGAAACTATCAGTCCTATCGGAAAGTGATGTATATATGGTTTATGGAGAATTTCATTAGCTTTCATTTCTTGTATCTTGTATTAAGATTTTTAAATTGGTTCGTAAGATATACGTGATTAAAAGGAAACAATTTTGTTTCAAGCGGAATAACGATAAATTGAAAATATCTCAAAAACGTATCCATAGAAAAACAAAAAACTTGATTTTCAAGATCACCGAGCAATTCTACATAGGAATTGGATAGTGGTATCCATAGAACATTTTTGCTGTAAACCAGTGTAGTCAAAGACTAATGACTACATAAAAGGCGTATCTTATTAGCCTTAATTTAAAACTATATGTACATCTTACAATAAGAGAAAAGTAATTGAATTTGTCTGTACGTGACGTTGGAATTCTTATATTGTTATTGTTATACCATTTCAATATTTTTTTTTTGTAATTAAAAACTTTCTATTCACAAATAAATTTCAGTAACTTTGTGCAGAGATATTATTTGTTTACTGTGGCTAATAAATATTGAAATGGCATCATATAAAGGCCTTATTAAAAAAAAAAAAAAACGAATTAAATTTTAATAGCAACAATTGCATAAACAATTAGGATTATGCACTATAACGGTAATTACATTAACTAGTACATGCA
>NW_016167560.1:0-20282 GCF_001687245.7 Rhagoletis zephyria
CGGATATCTCGAAAACTGAGAGACTAGATTGCATACAAACAGACGGATATGACTAAATCGATTCAGCTCGATGTTCTGAACATTTAAGTATACATTTTAATGGGTCTATCTCTTTTTATTCTGATACTTACAAGCATCGGACCAAAGTTATAATACCATTTCCTGACGAAAGGTATAAAAGTTCAATTCATAACTTGCCTGCTTAAATAAATGTTATTGTGGAACGAAAGAGGCACATATGGATACAATTTTTTCATTTCAAAGTCAGTGCTCTGGCCCTCCATCGTGACATTGGAATCACAGCTTACGAAGTATTCTTTTGTGATAGTAATATAAATAATATATATAAACAAATACTAGCAGACCCGGCGAACTTCGTCAAGACCATTTTTTTATTTAAACATTATGGTCAAACATTTTCACCAACAATTCTCGTTCACTACTTCCAGTGACAGATATTATTTTGATATTTTCTTAGTAAAATCGAATTGACTAAAATTATTGTTCTAGGCTTGACTTGAACGCGTTGCTGAAGGGTCAGTTGAATTGCTAATTCCCAATCCTTGAAAATTGCTACTACCTGAGCCAATGTTTAATCTTCCGACCTGTGGCATAATGGTTTTCAAACACTGAAAGTACAATGTCGAAGTATTCGAACTACCTTCGAAGTAGTCGAACCATAAACGCAAATTAAATGTAAGCGCCAAATTTTCTAATTTTTTATTGTTGATCAAAAATGCATCATATCTTTTTCATATCATATATTGTAAATGGAATCGCTAAGAATTTACCACGCGCTCCAATCAACCTCACCTACATATTTTTTTGCACTGAGACAATTTTGCATGTGGAAACCATTTCAATTGTACGATCAAAACTAAGAAAATCCATTTTCTTGGAAATTTACGTTTTTCGAATATTAATTTTATAAGTTGAGTTTCCTTTGGCAGTGTTTAGGCCTGCATTTTAATCACAAGTTTTTCAGATCTCACCGAGAGATGTCGCTGAGGTCATTCGTTAATCTGACAGGATTTGTTAATCTTTCTCCCTTTTGCACGAATCCTGTTAGCTTGATCCCGTTGCCAGATTCCACCTTCTGTGGAGCCTATAAATGCGGCAATTCACTATAGTCTCTTTCTATTTCTGATTCAACACCCAGCGATATCTCAGGTGAGTCATTCCTTTTGTACAAAACCAAACTTGATTTCAATAAATGTGAACATATTATACTGTATAGAGATAATCTTTTATATCAATGGAGACTAGGAAATTCATTGTGAGTAATTAATAAATATATTATCTTAAAGAATCGGCTCCCCATTTTGATCACGGTTGTCGGAATCGCGAGGATTTTCGGCACACAAATTGCCCCGCTCGAACATGGTCTTTCGAGCCGGATCTTTAAGATAATTATATTTATTTTATCATTTTTTGCGACATTTCAACTTAATACTTTTCGAAAAAGTGTCATTAGAGAATAAACTTAACAAAAATTTAACAACTTTCGTCAAGTCCCATTGGTAAAGTTTTATTTGCACACACCATTGTGAATGAGCCCGCATGAAAGAAGCTGCATTTGACATTTCATGCAGCCGGCCATTTTCAAACATAAAAGAAAACAACTACTGCCAACTACGCCACTCAAAAAAGGTAAAAAACAAAAAAAAACACGATAAATTCAACAAAAAAGGTGACCAAGGAGGAGAAAAGCCAAAATTAGGAGCGAGGTAGGTCCCCTTTTAAGTTAATTAGTGACAAAAGGATGCACTCGCAGAATAAATCAAGGTGAGTGAAAATAATAGGGAATTTACATGAGCCAACTCTCACAAGCAATTAGTGGAAGTCATTATTATACTAGGCAATTGGTGCATCCAACTGAAAGTTTCCTGTAAGGGCGCCTCATGAAAATTCCCTATAACCTAAAATTGGTGTAAAAGAAGGCGCTCAAAAAGCGCGGTCCAAACGTGGTTCGGACCACATATTCGCTGAGTAGGCGGAACCCAGCTAGTAAGAGGTAATATCCCACTACTCAATACTACAACGGCCAACCTTATATATATATATGCTTAAATAAGTGCAAATCCCTGATTAGCAGGGCAGTTTAAGCGTGAAAAAAAAGTCAATGAAAAAGCAGGGCAATAAGCGCAAACGCTAAATAAGTGCTTAAAAGGTGCAAGTCCCTGATTAGCAGGGCAGTGAAAGTGCGTGAAAATCCCCGAATAGCAGTGAAAGTGCGGTGAAAGTCCCTGATTAGCAAGGCAGTGTAATTTCGTGAAAATCCCTGAAAAGCAGGGCAACAAGCGCAAACCGAGAAAAAAGTGCTTAAAAGTGAAACTCTCTGATTAGCAGGGCAGTGAAAGTGCGGTAAAAAACCCTCAAAAAGCAGGTCAACAAGCGCAAACCGCAACAAATTGCTAAAAAAGTACAACCACCTGATTAGCAAGGAAGTCAGCAATAAACGCAAAAAAAACTGCTTGCGGGTGAATGTCCTGATTAGCAGGGCAGTGCAAGTGCGGGGAAAGCCCCTGATTAGCAGGGCAGTGAGCAATAAACGCAAAAAACAACCGCTTGCGAGTGAAGGTCCTGATTAGCAGGGCAGTGCAAGTGCGGTGAAAGTCCCTGTGAGCGATATCACGCAAAAAAAGAATACAGAAAAAAATATATATATATATATACGAAATTTATGTCTCAGTCTCGTTCGCAGGATCGGAGCAAGACATCAAGCACCATTGCAACTACTATAGTAGCATCAGCAGCAACTAGCGGCAATAGCAACACGCTCCAGCGGCCAACCGCAGCAACAACAAAAGACAACAGCAAGGCCCCCAACAGTGGCCCAACGCGGGAGTGTGGAATATGTGTATTCAAAGTGCTGTGAGGTTTTTGAAGCGCCGGCTGTATTGCCAATTTGTCGAGGCGCAAGTGCTGAACGGCGGCACTAGGTCCCAGAGGGTCAGGGTCCACCGCGGGAGCAACAAATAAGCACCAAGGTTCCACCAGTGGCCCACCGCGGGAGCAACAAAGGAGTAACAAGGCCCCCACCAAGTGGCCCACCGCGGGAGCAATCAAGCAACAAGGCCCCCACCAAGTGGTCCACCGCGGGATCAAATAAACACCAAGGCCCCCACCAGTGGCCGACCACGGGAGCAACCAAGCAAGAAGGCCCCCACCAAGTGGTCCACCGCGGGATCAAATAAACACCAAGGCCCCCACCAGTGGCCGACCACGGGAGCAACCAAGCAAGAAGGCCCCCACCAAGTGGTCCACCGCGGGATCAAATAAACACCAAGGCCCCCACCAGTGGCCCACCGCGGGAGATATAAGCAACCATCAAGGTCCCCACCAAGTGGCCCAACGCGGGAGCAAGACTCCTCCAATTTATAACAGTAAGCTGCAAGAAAGGTAAGCCTTTGAGATTCGCCACGTATTTATGTGGCAGCCGGTATCCAGTGTCGGCTGGTCATCACACAACCAGTAGAGAAAGCACCGTAGAAAATTAATCTGATTTTTTTACTAATTTATTGTCAGTAAATTTTTCACTAAAAATGGCGGGTGCTGGTGATTTTTCTCGCGCTTGTGATACACTAATAGAGTTTGAAGAGCGGTTTAATGGGACTCCAGGTGCAAATCACTATGTTTTTTCGCTTGAGATACAGAAGGAGGAGCTTAAGGCACTGTGGGCAAAAGTCAAAGATTCTTTCGATTCTTATTCGCGGAGTTATGGTCAATAGCCAGTTGAAGACATTATTTAATTTGCCCACGGTAACAGTTGAGCGTGGCATGGATATTAAAAATTTGCAGCGGAAAGTGAATAATTGTATCGCAGTCCTGCAAATGTATGGAATCGATATCGCGATTACCAGACAACACTTTAGCTTTGTGGGAGCAGGGAATCGTTGACAAAGCTGAAATTCCGAGGTGCGTGGATTTGGATAACTACCTTTCGAGTAGGTATCAGACCTTAGAGACAGTTTTGGATATTCAAAGCACAAAAGTGCTTAAGGCAGGACCAATTCGAGCACCAGCGGTGCCGTTTGAAAAAAATATATCGACCCATTATACCCAATTTACGCAGCCTGCATGCAGGTTGTGCTCACACCAGTCCCATGCATTGAAATCATGTCCCAAGTTTTTAGCGATGAAGGTAGACCATCCGTGTAAGGTAGAAAATATAACTTATTTATGAATTGCCTAGCACATTCTCATATCGCGANCGTGTAAGGTAGTTAGAAAATATAACTTATTTATGAATTGCCTAGCACATTCTCATATCGCGAGGAATTGTAAGAGTACCTTCAATTGCTTGAGTTGCCATCAGCGGCACCACTCACTATTGCACCGAACGCAAGCTGGAAACAGCACCACGGCTGCAAACAGGAGACCTTCTACGGGAAATGCAAAGGCACAGCAGCCTGATGCCGCATCGGTATCCGGTAATGTCAACTCTCTGTTTGCTGCTAGTGCCAGAAACATAATTTTGGGTACGGCTATGGTGCACATTCGGCACTTAGGAGTGGACTATGAAGCTAGGGCTCCTCTTGATTCGGATTCAGAAGGGACTTTCATGACAGAGCGGCTGCAAAGACTCATAAGTCCCCCTGATGCGACCTGTTGACACAAATATTTGTGGAATAAATTCGACACTATCGGCTAAGGTGCGAAAGCTCGCACAGTTTGTTTAAGGTTCACCTGTCGACCCCGGTTTAGAATTGAGGCAAGAGGCCTGATTCTACCCCAACTGACAGGAAACCTCCCCCAGATTTCAGTTGACCAAGCAGATCTTGGTCTACTAATTTCCTTAGAAGTCAGCAGGTCGATATGATAACACTGTGGAACAAATTCAGGTTAGCCAAAGTTAGGTCGATTCTGAGAGTGAGGGGTGAAAATAGAGGCTAAATTAGAAGACCCGTATCGCGGCGTTTGTTTATATTAGTTCGATTTTTTTTTTAATCGACCTTCGAACTTTGCAGTCAAATGCCGATTTTCAGCATATTGTTTATATGGTTTTTTGGCTATAACTCGTCGACTAATTAATATTTTTTCAATCTGTTAAAGCCAAATTACACAGGTCAACAACGTTTTGTTCTAGGAAAGTGTAGGGTCATTTTCGAAGTAATTTTTTGCGTAGAATCCGATTCCGGGGTTTAAATTGCTCTATCACGTCAGGATTTTGAGATATCCTAACCTAAAAGTGCAAAAACGCTGTTTTTGCCCATTTTTGAGGTTATGTAGCTACGCAGATTTTGCTCTTCATAAAAAACTAAACGTGGTATTTTAAAGTATAAGTCTTCTTCTTTTAAATGCCGTTGAGTTTGCTTAAATATCTTTATTTTTCACTGAGATATCGCATTTTGAAGTTTCCATGTTTGTGAATTTTTCGATATTCGAAAATCCATTGAGATAACATGAGACGTGATACGGTCGATTACATTCACAAACATGGAGACTTCAAAATGCGATATCTCAGTGAAAAATTAAGATATTTGAGCAAACTCAACGGCATTTCAAAGAGGAAGACTTATACTTTAAAATACCACGTCTACTTTTTTACGAAGAGCAAAATCTTCGTAGCTACATAACCTCAAAAATGGGCAAAAACAGCGTTTTTTGCACTTTTAGGTTAGGATATCTCAAAGTCCTGACGTGATAGAGCAATTTAAACCCCGGATTCGGATTCTACGCAAAAAATTACTTCGGAAATGACACTACACTTTTATAGAACATTCCGAACCCATTTTTTTGCAGACCTGTGTTATTGCTAAACACTGCAACAATTAAAATTAAAAAAAAAATTGATTTAGAAAATTTTTGTAGTGCTTATGAAGCAAAATATTGGAATTTTTTTTAATGCTTTTTGAACATATTTTCCACAAAACTAAGTCTTTTTTGCTTTCTGTTTGATCTATAATATGCTTCGCAGTTTCTTCAATAAATTTCATTTGAAAAGAAAACAATCATAATACAAAACTTGCGTTTTCCAGCTTAATATTAATTTACTTCTCATTTCTTATGTACCATTTTTTTCAGTGTTGGTTTTGAAGAAACATTGAAAAAGAAATTATAAAAATTGTAAAAAAATATAATTTTGAAATGTTAGTTATGAAAAGTTTTAAGTAAAAAAATTAAATTAATGATTTGGCCAGTTGCCGTTTAGCAGGCGGCTGTGGATCAACATCACTGCTCTCTCTAATATCTTGGTCATCGTCATCATCACCAGAAAGGTCGATAATTTCGTCCAACAGATATTCTGGAATTTCATCTTTGTCTTCCCCTTCTTCCTCTTTCTCCTCGTCAAAGGTGTTTTTATACCACCAACAAATTTCAGCGAGTATTGCATATGGAGATTTCTTTCCTCTGTACCTGAAACGAAAATAGTTTTCAATCGTTAACATGTTTAAATTGTGCACAAAGATATTAGAAAAATCTAGGAATTCAAAATATGCACACTCTATAGTTACCTTATTTCAAATGGAAGCGCAGTTTGGTGATAACGTTCGCCTTGCTCATCAGATTCAGTTGGCAACTGTTGAGCGAGTTGATCAAGATGCTGATGCAAGAGATGAATTTTGTACGACATATTAACCCCAATTTCATCGAAAGCTGCCAACATGTTTGCAACAGATTGCCTGTAGTTGTCTTTGCGTTCTTTACCCAAAAGTCTGTCAGAACTTGGTCAAAATCTTGACGACTCATTAGTTTCCGTATGTCGGGACCATTAACAACCCCTTCCTGAATTTTGGCGTTACTTAGTCTTGGGAAAATGTCTTTTAAGTGGTTGAATACTGCTGGTCTTTTTTGCGATACATTTCAAAAAATTTTTAGCAATGCCAAGTTTAATGTGGAGCAACGGCAACTGGCCAAATCATTAATTTAATTTATTTAATTTTTTTACTTAAAACTTTTCATAACTAACATTTCAAAATTATATTTTTTTCCATATTTTAATAATTTCTTTTTCAATGTTTCTTCAAAACCGACACTGAAAAAATTGGTACATAAGAAATGAGAAGTAAATTAATATTAAGCTGGAAAACGCAAGTTTTGTATTATGATTGTTTTCTTTTCAAATAAAATTTATTGAAGAAACTGAGAAACATATTGTAGATCAAACAGAAAGCAAAAAAGACTTTGTTTTGTGGAAAATATGTTCAAAAAGCATGAAAAAAAAAATTTCCAACATTTTGCTTCATAAGCACTACACAAATTTTTTAAATCAATTTTTTTTTTATTTTAATTGTTGCATAAGTCTCTAGCAATAATTTGGCTTTAACAGATTGAAAAAATATCAATTAGGCGACGAGTTATAGCCAAAAAACCATATAAACAATAAGCTGAAAATCGGCATTTGACTGCAAAGTTCGAAGGTCGATTAAAAAAAANCGAGTTATAGCCAAAAAACCATATAAACAATAAGCTGAAAATCGGCATTTGACTGCAAAGTTCGAAGGTCAATTAAAAAAAATTCGAACTAACATAAACAAACGCCGCGATACGGGTCTTCTAATTTAGCCTCTATTTTCACCCCTCACTCTCAGAATCGACCTAACTTTTGCTAACCTGAATTTGTTCCACAGTGTAATTAAGAAAAATGTATGTAAAATTGGGTACCCTTTTGGCACAGGAGACAGTGTTTGGTTGGGTATTGACAGGCCCTGTTCCTGAGACTACTGGGACAAATGTTTCCTGTATGTCTTTTTTCAATGAAATTTCCAGCTCTCAGCTAACCCGTTTCTGGGAACTAGAGCAAGTTCCGAGTAAACAACAGGTTACTTTTGATGAAGCGTTTTGTGAGCAACATTTCGCAAAGTCAATGCTAAGAAATGACCAGGGGCGTTATGTAGTAGCATTACCGTTTCGACAGGAGCTTCCAGCAGATATCAGTCTTGGGTATTCGCGGACGAGTGCAGCGCATCAATTTGTTCAGAACGAAGCATCGATGATGAGCAGACCAGAGCTGAAGGAAGAATATCATCGTGTATTACGAGAATACATTACAACACCGTGAGTGAGAATTTATCAGGGACACACTTTTGGCCACATCGTGAAGTCATCAAACCGGACAGCACCATGGGGCAAGTTTAAATAATGTGCTCTATCCAGGCCCAGTTTTGCAGGCCGATCTCGTCGCCTTGCTGTTGAAGTAGCGATTTTTCAACTAGGACATAGAGAAGATGTATAGGCAGATTCAGCTGCATTCAGATAACACGCCATACCATCGAATTCTTTTCCGGGAGTCACGAAATGAAGCGCTTGTGGACTATGAGTTGTAAACGGTGACGTTTGGTGTCGACTGTGTCCCGTATCTGTCATAAGAACTCTTCTCCAAGTAGCAGAAGACGTTAGTTCGCAGTTTCCATTAGCTTCCAGGATTTTATAGCGGCGTATGTACGTTGACGACGTACTTGCTGGGGCTCATGATACCGAGACAGCAATTCGCACGCGCAATGAACTCATAGATGCGCTGAAGGGAGCTGGGTTTTCCTTCCGGAAGTAGACTTCGAACTCCAGGGAAATCCTCTCAGCTTTGCCCAACGCTCATCTGTTGAAGGAGGATTTTTTTGGAAATCGACGACGTGAGCGAGGCGAGAATGTTAGGGATTCGATGGAATGCTGCTCACGACATGTTTCACTTTAACGTGCAAGAGATTCCGATAAAACCATGCTACACCAAACGGGAGGTTTTATCGTGTGTGGCAAAATTATTCGACCCTGCAGGGTGGCTGGGCTCCATTGTGGTAGAGGCGAAAATTCTTATGCAAGACATATGGCTAACCAAGATAGATTGGAATGATAGTCTACCTCGAACCCAGTGGCGTAGCCAGGGGGGATTTGGGGGGATAGATCGTCATTGAAATGAAACTTTTTATTTTTGAATTAATAACACAATACTATTTTACCCTTCCGATTTATAATTTTTTTATTTCAGACTGATGACAAATTATCTTTTATTGAAAATATAAAATTATCGGTTGGTGGATTATGTATTTGAATATTTGCGAAATACACTAGGCCATTTTGCTTAGTTCCCCACAGTGTTGGGAAATAATCTATAATCTATACAAAAACTGTACTTTTCGACTGTAAATTGTATCGACTTTTTAATTTGCTCATATGCATGCATGCATACATAGATTCCCTTCAAGACCAATGCTTTGATGGTATTCACGGGAAAGTTTATGTAGGTACATTTACATATTTTACACTTTTAACATAAATGTCAAGGCAGATATTTTAAGACACACTTCTTAACAAACAAATTTTTTAAGTTATTATGAATGGATAAAAGAGACATCTTCTTTGAATTCAGTACTAAAACTGGCCATTTCAAGTGCTTATCAAAACTTTATACATGTTAGCTAGATTGAAATTATATAATTTTAATTATTTGTTTACAAAAATGCAGTTTACACTTTAACAAAATAATAAATAAACTATATTTTTATAAACAAATAATTCAAATTAAAATATAATAAAATAAATAGTCAAATCTAGTCAATATGTGAGTGTCGAAGTTATGATATTTAAGAACATCTCTTTCTTAATTAACGATGACACTGTTTCTATATGAAGCTGATTTCAACATTTTGTTTTAATAAAATTTAGTATCGAAAATATTCTTTCAGAACTTGCCCAGGAATGTGATATAATGGTTCGTTCAAACCTTTTTTCAAAACTTATAAACGCAAAAACGAGAACGCGAAGACAAAAAGAGAATACAAAAATTTCCCGCAGTGAATTTTCAGATTTTTAAAACGGTATAGTAATTTAAATTTTTAAATTTAAATAAAGCATGAATACCCCATGGAATAAACGAGTAGATAAAAAATATATAACGGTAAAACTGGCACATACATAAATATATGAAAGAATGCACTCAGGCGACGCCTCTAGTCATTGTGTGTCACAAATTTAAGTTATCGATGTAATTTTTTTTTTCATCCCCCCCAAAGCCAAATCCTGGCTACGTCACTGCTCGAACCCTTTACCTGCGATGGGAGAACTTTCTTAAAAATTATATTCACAGTTCAGATNTCATTGTGTGTCACAAATTTAAGTTATCGATGTAATTTTTTTTTTCATCCCCCCCCAAAGCCAAATCCTGGCTACGCCACTGCTCGAACCGTTTACCTGCGATGGGAGAACTTTCTTAAAAATTATATTCACAGTTCAGATATTAAAATTCCAAGCTGGATCAATTTCACACCTTGGAATGAAATTGAATTTCATGGGTTTTGTGATGCATCAGAGAAGGCTTATGCGGTAGCCATTTACGTTAGAGTGCGCGAACGAAACTCGAACAATATCCCGTTTGTAAATTTACCTGTAGGTAAAACGAAGGTGGCGCCCATGAAAACCGTCTCTCTACCGCGACTAGGGTTGTGCGGGGCACTAATTTTGGCAATATTAATCAGTGCTTTACTTCCGCAGTTCGACGTAGCCCAGACAGTGATCTATAAATGGACCGATTCCACCATCGCGCTCTCGTGGTTAAGGAAGCCGCCTTGTTGTTGGACCACTTTCGTGGCGAATAGGCTCGCAAAATCGATGAACTGGTTGGTGTGAGAGGATGGAATCATGTGGACTCGAATGATAACCCAGCAGATCTCGGTAGCCGTGGCGCATCACCACAAGAACTGGTAAAGAGAACACTATGATGGCAGGGCCAAAAGTGGTTGAAAGAACAACCATCGGAATGGGCAAAGAAGATGGATAAGAGGTCCATGGAAACTGATTTAGAACAAAAAGCCGTGCGCATTCACACAATCGCCACACAGCCGCCTGACCTTTTGGAAAGATTTTCGGATTTCTCTCNGACACAATCGCCACACAGCCGCCTGACCTTTTGGAAAGATTTTCGAATTTCTCTCGAGCACTGCGGGTAATAGCACGGGTTTTTCAGTTTTATTATAAAACGCATCCCGTACAAAAATTGATCCCACGAGGGGAAACGATCCAAGTGACTTCCGATGAATTTCGACAGGCCAAAACGCGCTTGATTCTTTTAGCGCAGAAGCGGTGCTACTCCAATAAGTATCAGGCACTAGAGGCATCAAGGTCAGTGTGCGCAAAGAGTTCCCTCCACGCTCTCAACCCCTTTCTCGATAGAAATGGAATCATGACAGTTGGAGGGAGCCTAGCGCTAGCGGAGCTGTCATATAATGAACGCTACCCAGTGATTTTGCCGTACGAGTGCCAATTTTCTCGACTTTTAGTCAGATTTTCACACCTAATTTCCCTGCATGGAGGAAATCAACTCATGCTGAGATTTCTGAGAGCAGAATTTTGGATCATACGGATGAAAAATTTGATAAAAAGCGTAATACATAATCGTAAAATTTGCCTTATTTACAGAAAAAAGATACGAGAGCAACTTATGGCAGCACTCCCATCTGAAAGAACGGAAGTTTCTCGGCCCTTCACCAATACTGGAGTGGATTTCACTGGACCGTTCGAGAGAAAAAACTATACCAGCAGAGCATGTCTTATAATCAAGGGATACGTTTGCGTTTTCGTGTGCTTCTCGACGAAGGCAATACACCTGGAAGCAACGAGCGATCTATCGGCTTCCACCTTTCTAGCGGCGTTTTCAAGGTTTGTGGCAAGGCGCGGTTGTCCTCGGGGCGTGTACTCGGACAACGGTACGAATTTTGTAGGAGCCAACAAAGCATTAAGGCAGGACTTCCGAAACTTTGTTGCTGAAATTTCCCGCCTCACCACCCAGTCGTATGCTCACCAAGACATCGACTGGCACTTCATCCCACCGGGAGCCCCACATATGGGAGGGCTGTGAGAAGCGGGAGTGAAGAGCTTTAAAGCCCACTTCCGATCGCAGAACCAGAAATCAGCGGAAACCCGATGTCAATCGTAAACCGATGGCAAAAGATCAAGGCAAGTCAGCAAGGATATAGCCGGCGATGAAAAGAGGAATACCTAAAGGAGCTACACAAGCGAGTCAAGTGGCAACACCCCCAACGAGACATCGAAGTCGATGATTTCGTGGTTATCAAAGAGGACAACCTACCCCCGAATGAATTTCGACTTGGTAGAGTTGTTATGGTTTTGTTAGGCCAAGATAAACGTGTGCGAGTCGTTGAAATACGTACAACGCGAGGCATACTTACGCGCCCAATCGTGAAATTAGTTCTACTACCGTTAGTAAACACAAACTAACGAACGAGTTCTTTCTTTCCAGAAAAATTTACAACATGGTTCGAGCCCACAACAACGCTACTCAAGAGCACCATCGGTGCCCCATCTGCAAGCAAAACCACCGGTGGCTTTTCTGCCGCCAGCTTCGTCGAATGGAGCCTGAGGAGAGATGCGTGCAGTCCTCCTGTATCGCCACTGTGCTAACTGCCTGTCGTCACGTCATATGGCCAGTAGCTGTCTTTCAACGTGCAACTGCAACCGCTGCCGAGAACGGCACCACAGTCTGCTCCACCTGTGGGAAACCCCCAGACGTGAGGAAGACGTGCCACTCGACCGCAACGAAGACGAAATGTTCTGCTCAACGTTCTCTGGGCTTATCGGTCCTTACGCCTACGGTGATGCTCAAGGTGATGTCGAGAGGAAGAATTCGATTTGTGTGAGCCATCATCGACCCAGGGCAGCCTTATTGCACAATCGCAAAAGCCTTAGCGCGGAGACTACACGCATTACCGAGAGGTGAGAGCGACCAGTGCCCTTTAATAGTCAAAGCGTGGAATGAGCGGCTAGAGATCCGCGCAAAGGTGCTGCCGAGCCCGACGCGAACCGCCCCCGAGTGCACAGTCGACGCGCGTGTGGCAGATGAGTTCGACAATCTGCGCTTAGCCGACCCAACCTTTTACCATGCGAGTGCTATATCTATGGTATTTGGAGCCGACGCAGAATACGATATTCGGGTGGGTCATATCCGGAGCAACCCCCTATGGCTGGAGCTGAAGAAGAAGGCGGAGAGAAGGGCTAACTAGTTTAATATTTAAGCAAAAACAAAGAATGAATTTATGAATTGTTTGAAGTACATACTTATTTTGAATTGTAATTTTGAATTTTGAAGTTGAAGTATAGCATTATTATATTATATTGCAGTGATACTGCAAGGCGGGCGGCATATTTAGGCCTGCATTTTAATCATAAGTTTTTCAAATCTCACCGAGAGATGTCGCTGACAGGATTCGTTAATCTTGATCCCATTGCCAGATTCCACCTTCTGTGGAGCCTATAAATGCGGCAATTCACTATAGCCTCTTTCTATTTCTGATTCGACAGCCAACGATATCTCAGGTGAGTCACTCCATTTGTACAAAACCAAACTTGATTTCAATAAATGTGTACATATTATACTGTAAGTTAACACATAATAAATTACTTGCCAGTTTGCCTTTGCTAAAACATAGCGATTTACATATTTACATTAATTTTGGCTATCGCCGCAACAGCTTGTTTACCTTTTGTTTCCGCTGCATTAAAGCTAATTACATACTTACATTCTTTTGGCCACAGCCACAATAACTTCCAACAAGCGAAGTGTTGCTGACACTTCATTTAAATTTTATTTCGCAATAAGAATTCCCACAGGTGAATTTTTAATTGCTAACTAATATTATTTTACATTTCCTCTTTTGCAATCGAAGTTGCGCCAATTCAAAGAATTAGCGCAACAACCGAATTATTTGGCACTAACCAGTTGCACGCGCATCCGGTAAAATGCAAAGTGCTGATACCAGCGTCTGGAACATTTTAACAAGCAAGTTGTTGTTGCTTTCACAATTAAATTTTAGCATTAATATTTCAATTATTCAACTTGAATAGTTAGTCTCATTTCTGTAGCGTACTCGGTTGGAAGTTTAAACAAAAACTTCCTTGTTTGGCGCCCGCGCGAAAATTATACCCGGCAAAAAAATAAAATTAATTTAAGTGACTTTAAACAATAAGTGAAGTAACAAATAAAGTGAAACGAATGAAATAACTTTTAATAAAATTAATTTAAACAATAAGGGAAGTAACAAATAAAGTGAAGCGAATGAAGTAACCTTTTAATAAAATTAATTTAAACAATAAGCGAAATAACAAATAAAGTGAAGCGAATGAGGTAACTTTTAATAAAACTAATTTAAGTGACTCTAAACAACTACCGAAGTAACAAATAAAGCGAAGTGAATGAAGCAACTTCTAAATGAAATTAAATAAAATAGTTTAAGGTAAGCAACCCTAAACAAATTAAACAAACGAACTTTGCTTGATAACTATTTAGACTATAATTTTATCAAAAATTATTGTAAAGAGGCCAATGAGCCCACCTTAATAATCAAAAATCATCAAAAATTATTGTAAAGAGGCCAATGAGCCCACCTTAATCATCAAAAATCAGCAAAAACCAACCACACAAATATCGACTATACCACAACCGAGGAGTAGCCTAGCAGAGGCCTTAGTAGCACAGCAAAAAGGAATACACTCACGGGCATCAGCAGCAGAATGAGAACTCAATTACTTTTGTAAGTTAGTTAGATATTAGATAAAATCTTAGTTTTGGTTTCCATTTAAAAGAAGCACAATAAAATAAAATATAAATCGGGAATAGTAAACCACAAATCGTGAAAAAAAATTTATTTTGTAGAACAAAATATAAAATCGTGAAAAAAAATATATATTTTTTTTCCTTGTGAAATAAAATATAAATCAGTAATAGTAAACCATAAATCGCGAAAAAAATATTTTTTCTTCTTTCTCAAAATGGCAAACCCAAATAACTTAATAAGACCATCGCTCTTAGGGAATGCTAACCCAACCCCAAATCCAAATCCAAATCCAAACCCAAATCCAGTCCCAAACCCACAGCCCACCCCTGCACTACAACCCTCACCCGAACTACAAAACCTAGTGAGGAGCCTAGTGACACAAATACTAACGACAGACGGACGGACTATAATTCAAGACATAGTAGGGACAGAGGCAAACCCAACACCGACTACTGACCAAACCATCGACGAACAGCACAGAAACAATCTCACGGAGATTGATAAGATCCCCGACGTGGTGAGATCGTTAAGAGAATTCTCTGGGAAACCAGCAGAATTCAACTCGTGGAAAAAATGCGTCGAAGAATCCTTCATATTTACAACACACAGAGGGACTCCCAAATATTTTGGGATATTAAATGTTATAAGGAACAAAATCGTAGGTAGCGCTGATATCGCACTCGAATCCTATAATACCCCTCTAGATTGGAAGGCCATTTCAATGTGTCTCACGACACATTACGCCGATAAAAGGGACCTGGGTACACTAGAGTACCAAATGACAGGCCTAATCCAGGGCAGACAGTCAATTCAGGACTTCTACCAAAAGGTATATTGCCACCTATCCCTGATTCTGAACAAAATTGGATGTATGGAAGTAAGCCTGGAATCCATAAGACTTCTTACGGAAACGTTAGGATAAAAGCTCTGGACACATTTGTCAGAGGCCTTAACGGCGACCTTCCCCGACTGTTAGGCATGCGAAACCGAAGGATCTTCCAGAAGCACTACATCTTTGCTTAAAGCTGGAAAACAAAAAATTCAGGAGTGCTCACGCAAACCATCAGAATGGATTCGACAACTACAATATTAAACCACCACTGCCACCACGAAATTACCTAAAACCACCACAGTTCTATCCCGAACTGGCACACTTACCCCAACCTCAACAGCGATTTAATCAATTTCCTCAAAGGCCACAACAGTACCCCAAGGATCAAATAGCGTCAGCAGACCACAATACCCTCAAGGACCAAATAACTTCAACGGACCAAAATACCAATATGGACCAATCCGACAAGGTTTACAACAATACCCACAAGGATACCAACCAAACTACTACAATCAGCAGCAAACACAGCAGAATCAACGCTATAACCCACCTCCTAGGCCCACAGCTCAAAAGCCACAACCAAAACCGGAGCCGATGGATATAGATCCTAGCATCAGGACAAATGCCATAAACTCCGCGAATAAACCAAATTTCAAATACGCTGGGAAAAGACAAGGCGACTCAAATATAACAAACCCGCCTTTAAAAGCTCAACGCAATTACATGTAACAACAAGCCCAGAAGAAGCCCAACCCTCACTAGAAATGAAGATAATACCCCACCCATAACCCACGAACACTACGCCGTCGAAAATTGCGAATATTATCCCTATAGCTATGATTTCACCGACATCCATTTTTTAGAATAAGAAACTCTTCGTTACCCTACTTTAATTGCAGGACGAAGAGTGGAGAAATTTTAAAAATTTTGGTTGACACCGGGTCAAATAAAAATTACATCCAACCCCAGTTAGTAAAAAAGAAAATTCTAAACGATAAAATTTTCTCTGCAAATTCAGTAGGGGGCAAAATAGAAATTACCCATCACACGTACGTAAATCTTTTCAACTTGCCAAACATTAACCTAAAATTTTATCTTCTGCCATCCCTCGTTTCCTTTCAGCAATATTAGGTAATGACAGCTTGAAGGAACTGTCCGCAGTCATTCATACGAAGGAAAATTTTATGATCATCAATAATTCATTCAGAATACGCCTTAAGCAACTTTTTTCACAAGACGTCAACCATGTCCTCATACGAGACAAACATATGAATAACTTTCAAAAACAAACAATAAGCTCACTAGTAAATCGAAGTATCGACCTTTTTTCTGACCCTAACGAGAAATTAACCTACACCACCAAAGTTATCGCAACGATAAGAACAAATTCAAACGAACCTGTCTATACAAAATATTATCCCTACCCCATGTCGTTGAAAGGAGAGGTTGAAAAACAGATCCAAAACTGCTGGACGACGGCATAATAAGACCTTCACGGTCCCCATACAACTCACCATATGGGTTGTACCAAAAAAGCAGGATGCCTCTCTAGAAAAAAAATACAGACTAGTAATTGATTATAGAAAATTAAACTCTATAACCATTGCCGACCGATATCCAATTCCCGATATAAACGAAGTCCTATCTCAATTAGGTAAAAATAGTTTTTTTCAGTTATAGATCTGAAAAGCGGTTTCCACCAGATTCCACTGAAAGAATCTGACATTGAGAAAACTGCCTTTTCAGTAAAAAATGGCAAATATGAATTCACCCGTTTGCCTTTCGCCTCAAAAACGCTCCTGCAATTTTCCAAAGAACTTTGGACGATATCCTCAGAAAATACATAGAAAGATCTGTTATGTTTATATAGACGATATAATCATATTCAGCAAAGACGAAAAACACATGCCCAAAATATCCACGAAATTTTTGAAACCTTAAGAGACGCTAACATGAAGGTGCAAATAGATAATGCGAATTTTTTAAAAAAGAAATCGAATTTCTAGGATTTCTTGTCTCATCCAAAGGTATCACAACAAACCCCACTAAAGTTCAAACAATAGTCGACTTTCCATGTCCAAAAACACTTAGAAATCTAAGATCATTTTTGGCCTCTCGGGCTATTACAGAAGATTCATAAAGGACTATGCCAAAAAAACCAAACCCCTCACTAGTCTTCTAAGAGGAGAAGCAGGAAGAATTTCAAAAAACCAATCAAAAAATAGGCCGATCCAACTAAGTAAAGAAGCCATCGAAGCTTTCAACCAAGTCAAGAATGCACTGATATCAAGAGAAGTGATATTAACTTACCCCAATTACCAAAAGGAATTTCATTTAACCACAGACGCTTCCAAACATGCTATCGGCGCAGTTTTGGAACAGGAAGGAAAACCAATCACTTCATTTCGAGGACCCTAACAAAGACAGAAGAACACTATGCGACGAACGAAAAAGAGATGCTCGCCATCATCTGGGCATTAAAATCTTTAAGAAACTACCTATATGGGACTGCCAAAATAAAAATATTTACAGATCACCAGCCCCTAATCAACGTACGCCCTCAGCAATAAAAACGACAATTCCAAATTAAAAAGATGGAAGGCAATGCTTAGAAGAATACGATCACGAACTTAAATATAAACCAGGTAGAACAAATATCGTTGCCGATACCCTTTCCAGACCTCCAGAGCTCAATTCAGTACACAATAGCAACTCATTCTGACGAAAGCTCAGGACACAACCTTAATACCATCAACAGAAGCCCCAATTAACGTTTTCAAAAACCAAATCTGGATACTCGTTGGACAGAAGGACTCATACGACTTCAAATTCCTTTTCCGACAACCACAGGCATACAATTAGCAAACCGCAGTACTCTAAAGACGATTTACAAAGACTACTTAAAAAACATCTTAACCCCTCTGTGATCAATGGCTTATTTACCTCCGAAGAGATAATGGGCCAAATCCAGGAACTATACCCCATTCACTTTAGCAACTACAAAATAAGATTCACTCAGTCACAAGTTAAGGACCTAAGCACAGTCGAACAACAAGAGCAACAAATTTTGCTAGAACACAAAAGAGCCCACAGAAACGCAATAGAGAACAAAAAACAAATTATTCAAAATTTCTATTTCCCACAGATGCAGTCTAAAATTAACAAAATTGTCAAGCAGTGTAGAATTTGCGCCGTAAGCAAATACGACAGACATCCAAATAAACCCGAAATTAAACCCACTCCAATTCCAGAATACCCAGGACAAATAGTCCATATCGACATATTCATAGCTGAGAAAAAGTTAGTGTTAACGGCAATAGATAAATACTCCAAATATGCTCAAGCAAAAGTAATTAAATCGAGATCAATAGAAGACATACGTGAACCCCTTAGGCAACTACTTTTTACTTTCGGAATACCACAGACCTTAATAATAGACAATGAAAAATCTCTCAACTCACAATCAATAATTTTCATGTTAGAAGACCAATTAAGAATTAAAGTCTACAAGACTCCACCTCATATCAGCAAAGCAAATGGACAAATCGAGCGTTTCCACTCTACGCTTGCAGAAATACTGAGATGCTTAAAAACTGAAGACATCGAAAGAACTTTTGACGAACTATTAGATAGAGCCGTTTACGAATATAATTTTTCAATACACTCCACGACTGGACAGAAACCCATAGAAAATTTTTTTGGACGTAAAGTTTATATAAACCCCGAAAAATACGAGGAAGCTAGACAGAATAACATACAAAAACTGAAACTCAAACAGGACAAAGACTTAGAATTTCAAAAGAACCCTTAAAAGCTATTCACCCGGACAGACTATTTACGTGAAAATTAACAAAAGATACGGTACAAAACTCACACCCCGCTTCAAAAAGGAAATTGTTAAAGAAAACAAGTCATCAACAGTCATAACAGAATCAGGCAAAGTGGTTCACAAGAGCCTTATAAAACAAGAGTAAAAAAATAATAAAAAAATAGAATAAACAAAAAAAAAATAAAAAAATAGAAAATTAAATAAAAATAAATTTTTAATTTTTTTTTAACTTTTCCATTTTCCTTTTCGAAGCGAAAATAAGAAAACATTTTCTTTCGAAATAGGAAAAGCGAAAAAAATTATTAAATAAGCACGACGTAGGAAGTTAGGAAGAAAAAATATAAATAAGGAAACATAATAAAAATAAACAAAATAATGATTATTACACATATTGTGTTATTTTTATTATGAAATTTTTAGATCATATAACGATAACCGAAGCAACTCATCATCCCAACTCGTGGCAATTGACTCAGGACCAGCAAAACTACAAACAGGGAATTTTAAAATTATACATATAATAGAGCTAGATGACTACGACAAGACTATACGACACTTAGAAAGGACAATTAACGATCAGCTCCCAAATCATCCCCTAAATCCCATCCTTCTATCCCTCGTCAATCAATCCAAAAATTATTTAGGTAGAATTAGAATAAACAAATCACATAGTAAAAGGTCATTAGATTTTATAGGTTCAGCATGGAAATGGATCGCAGGAAATCCAGACCATAGCGACTTTAATATTTTAATTGAAAAAATGAATAACGTCTTAGAGAATAATAATAGGCAAGTTGTAATAAATAAATTAACTAATGAAAAAATTAATGAAGTAATCGAGAATACAAATAAAATATCTAAGTTAGTTCAAGAAAAAAAAGAAATTGATAATGAATTACTGCTAAAAACAAAGTTTAAATTAGAGATAATAAAAGAAGAATTAATTAACATTGCGTATGCCATTCATTTGGGCAAAATCGAACATAATAAATTCATACATTTTATCTGATAGAGAAATCGAAATAACAAACAAATTTTTAGAGAACGAAAATATCCCTTTTATAAACATCGATGAGGCATTGGAATTTGCTGATATAAAAATTGCATCCAATAAAGA
>NW_016167560.1:20845-21218 GCF_001687245.7 Rhagoletis zephyria
GTGAGGGATCTGCAGGGGGCAGGCCAGCTGGGACTGCATCTGTGCCCACCGGTGAGGCAACTGTGCCGCATGCACCTGCAGATTGTCGCGGGGAGCCAGTTTCCTTTAGGGATGCACTGTGCGGAGTGAAGCTGGGTTTAGTCCCAGAGGACTATCCAACCACAGTGTGGTCAACGGATGAGCTCAGAGCTATCCAAAATGCCATCCTCAGGGCGGTCAGGAGCAACACAGTTAGCCCTGTAAAGCCTATCTTCAAGGGTTGCACCTTCCACTCGGAATGGCTATCCATCAGTTGCAGAGATGCTGCGACCGCGGGGTGGATAAGGAACACTGTTCCAAAGCTGGCTCCATGGAAGGGGGCGAAGATGAAAGT
>NW_016167561.1:0-21217 GCF_001687245.7 Rhagoletis zephyria
TATGCGTACTTAGCATTGCATGAGGGTTAACTGGCTCGAAAATTGGACAGTCTAGAGTTCGTGAGGGCTTTGATTTCGTCCCTGAATGGACAAATTACTGCGCCACCGAAATGGTTGCCAGTCGCGCCTTCTCTGCCTACATTTCCTCAAGAGAGAACTGGGTGAGGAGAGTTAACTGTTGGAAGCGAGCAGTGAACTTCTTCACGGATGGGCCAAAACTTGGAGGCAGAGTTGGTGGAGATATATTTTGTCGGGAGCTCTCAATCAAAACTTTGTTCAGGCTTCCGGACTTGTGTAGTGTCTTTCAGGTTGAAATAGCCGCCATAAAGGAAGCGGTAGACTCACTTAAGGTGCAGCTGGAACGTCTCGGCCCTCCTGCGGTTTACTCATGTAAGCTCATCGCGCGTTGGACTAGGACTTGCGCAATTGCAAGATACGTCTGGAGAGAGCCGAGGGCGGTCAATGGAGCTCCTTTTGCTTGAAAAGCCTCAGCTCTCCTTATTGAAGGGGGTTCTGAGAGGCCGTTGTGCGATGGGTATTCTCGCGGTAAGCTTAGGAATCTTAACTGATCACTTTCTTCTATTAGACTGCCCATCTTTCGCGAGGCTAAGATGGAAACATTTTCGCTCGCACTTTCCGACTATACCTATGGAGCTTTCGGGCAATGAAATTAACCGCCTTCGTAATTTCGTTTCCTCGGCGAAATTAATTCAGCTTTCGTGGACCATCTCTTAATTGTCCAAGCGCGTCCCGTGTCTGGGGCAATCACTATAACTAATCTAATTCTTTAACTCAAATAAAACATGTTTTTTTGTTGTATCTGTAAAAAAAGAAATTATTTATTTATTAGCAGAAATCTATTATTCTTTGTGTTTTTCATTTAGTTGGATGAAGACATCTCTTTTCAGCTGCAGCAATTTATCTTTTGCTTCTTCTATATTTTTTCTGTGGGGAAAAACATTATAAAACTTATAAAAAGCTGGAAAAAATGGAAATATTGTCATAACACAAATACATATGCAGTAATAGTAAACTATGAATAAGCAAATATGTGTATGTAAAATTAATACGTAACATAAAAAAAAAAAAATTAAGTCAAAATTAAAGTAAGATAAAAATATTTTGTGAAACGCATGCGCAAGAGTTGGTGGCCGTTCGACAGCCACACGCCTAGACGCAACGATTGCAACTAAAGACTAATTATGATAATTTATACGTATGTAATTTATATATATGTAGAGTAATTAAGGGCTAAGTATATATTTTTTTGTATTGTTTTTTGTTTTTTTTTTTTAGTTTATAAAATATATTTGCGTATAATAAACGATTAGATGGGTTTAATGTATGAGATTTTCATGAATTTTTAAATGTATGCAAATGCAGTTGTATGCTTAAATATGTATGTATGTATGTATGTATAACTAATTGATTAATGAATAAAATTATTTCAAGTCAGTAAATTACTAATTTGTTAAACGAAATGGAAGAATTATAGATTTTTTGTGGAGTAGTCAAAGACTAAAAATTTTTGAGAAGCAACGCTACGTAGCGAATTTTTGTTGTACTTTTTTCAATTGAATAAAAATGAATGCCAATTGTTCTTTATGTAGAACCATAAAGAAAATCCATGCAGTACATAATTTTGAGAGGGAAAGCTGCGCCAAAATTTTAGAAAGTTCTTTCAATAGCCATACTTTAGGGTAGAAAGTTGTTGCGTATGTATGTACGTATGTATGTATGGGTGGCAATGTGTCTGCAAGCTTTTGTAAGCATTTAATAAAAAAAAACGATGCCATTAGATGTACTTACCTTCACATATGGAGCGTATGTTCTATAACGTAGGCATTGATATGTATCTTGATATGGGCGGCAGCTTGGCTTGAGATTTCATAGTTTCACTAGACATTAATTTAAAGCTAAAAATTATTGTACAACTAAATGTTACGCTTAATTACGGCAACGCTTAATGCTACAGAAATGCAGTCATAGTAGTCAACATAAATTCGCTCAGCGATTATTGCGTTTTATTGCAGAAGCTTTCTCTACTTCCACACTTCCACACTTCCTCCTTTCCTCTCCATCCCACCTTACACCCTCCTACCGCCGGCTGTTCAACATCTGCAAGTAGTACTCGCAGTTGGTGCAATACACGGCCGGCGCAATTACATGCCGCTTCCGGCACAAATTACACTCCACCGCCTTGGCCGAAGCCTTGACGATGGCATTATTGTAGACGCGTGTGGGAATAGCGGTCACATTAACGCTACTATCTGCGGCCGCCGCCATAGCCATGACCGACGGCAGACCATTCTGTTGTGCTGCGGCTGCGGCTGCGGTGGTGTTGGCGTTGCCCCCACCCGCTGTGAGATTCATCGGTGGTTTCGGTGGTAGCGCCGCTGTTGAGTTGTTGTTGCTTCCATTACAAAGCGAGTCCGTTTCGCCTTTGGTGCCCGGCTCAAAGCTTACCTTCTTCTGATGCGATGCCTTGGTGGTGTGTTGTGGCTGTATGTTGACGCTCATGGCTAGCGCGGCGGCTGCGCTCTGCGGCACGGGAAAGTAAGGTGAGGGAGCGGCGCTACTGCTGTGATGGCTAGCTGTTGGTGAGGGATAGGGATGTTGTGGCTTCTGCATGCTGTTGGCGGCCGATGGCGGGAATTGTTCGCTGGCGTAGCCGTGTGGCAAAGGCACGCGCTGATAAGGTGATGGCAAAGGTGGCGCGTCCAATCCTGGTACGCCTGGATAGTAGGCGACGTTCGGTGTAAATTGTTGTTGTTGTTGTTGTTGTTGTTGTTGCTGCTGCTGTTGTTGTTGTTGCTGCATATGTTGCTGATGCTTCTGCAATTGAACTGAGTAGCTTTGTTGCTGCTGCTGCTGCTGCTGCTGGTGACTTAGGTGGCTGCGCGGTATGCTCACATAGCTAGATTGCGCGTCCAAATGTTGTTGTTGCTGTTGTAATTGTTGCTGCTGCTGCTGTTGCTGAGCTGCTAGCATCTGCATATGTTGCTGCGTGGCAACATTAGCGATGCCGCTCATGCTGGTGCGTGCTGCAAGCAAAACATGATTCGCGCCGCCGCTGTTGTTGTTGTTGTTGTTGGCATGCATGCGCTCATCAAATTGTGAATGCTGCTGATGCGCTGGTGGTAAAGGTGGCGGCGCCAGCTGTGCAGCGTACTGTTGTAACTGGTGTTGTTGTTGCATGCGATATATGTCCTGCATGGGCGCGTACACCTGTCCTGCTGGCATGTATGGCAGAGCCGACTGCTGTTGCAGCTGCTGCTGTTGTTGCTGCTGTATCTGTTGCTGCTGTTGGCGCAGCGCTTCCAATTGTGGTCGCTGCAACTGCACATAGCGCTGCATCTCTTGGCCCTGCAGTGGTACAGCGCGTCGATCAGCACCAAGCATTGGCGACTGCTGCGCCAAAGGAGGTGCCATTGGCGGTTGGTGTTGTTGTTGTTGCACTAATGGCGGCAGCGGTTGTACGACACGCGGTTGCGCTTCGGTTGGCAGTCGTATCATGTTCTGTTGTTGTTGTTGAATGAGCTGCGCTGTCACATTCTCGTTGGGATTTTGCGCCGTACGTAGCACGCGTTCCAAAATCGGATTCGGTATGAAGTCGTCGTCCTCTTCATTATCCGCTGTTGCAACGAGTATCACTTGATCGCAGAAGGAAACGCTCTTCTTCTTGACGCGCTTGGGCAAAGCAACAGATGGCCCGTTTTGCTCCGCGCATAGTTGTGGCTGTTGCTGTTGCAGTTGTTCTTGCGGCTGCTGCTGATGCTGTACAGCAGGCGAATGGTTCAAAGTTTGCTGCACCATTGTGTTAAGCATTTCGACCTCACGCAACTCTTCGGCGATCTGCGACTGCGGTACTTCGTATTTCGGCTTGGGCAATACCTGGTGTGGCGGCAGGCGCTGAAGGCGTTGTGGCGCGCAGTCCACTTCATCTGCCTCGGGTTTGGGTGGCAGTGGGGTGCCGGACGTGGCTGTTGGTGACATAACGTTGTGCTGCATTGGCGGCAGGCCATTCATTTGCGTACGTATCGGCGGCTTTGGGGCATTGAGCAGCTCCTGTGATGAGTAGGAGCGCAGCGGTTGCTGTTCACCTGTACTGCTGGCCGACTTAGACTGCTCGAAGCGGTGCGTCAGTTCGCGCACGCCGTTGGACTGCTGCGTCAGCTGCGCGACTGGCGAATCTGTGGCACGTTGTGCATTTCTGAGATCAGTTTGCTTGGCCTGCAACTCCTTGAGCCAATTAGAGGCATCGCATGTGGGCGTGGCCTGTTCTTTGCGCATTTTCATGAGCTGGTGACGCTGCTGCAGCTGTGCCAAAATGCTGCTGGTGCCCTCCAGAGTCTCCATGTTGCGTTGCTGTTTGTTCGCTTCAAGCACCTGTATCTGATTGATTTGATGATTCAGTGGCTCGAGATCGATCTCCGGCGGTGGTGGTGGAAAATCTTCGCTGGCCTGTCGCGAGTGGCAAACTGACTGCGGTGGGCTCGGATATGGCGGAAGTTCAAGCGGAACTTCGGTTGGATTACTGCCGCTGCCATTGCTGTTGCCATTACTTCCGCCAGATATGCCTTCAACTTCATCTCTGCCCAGATCAGCCGTTGTGGTGGCATAACCGTTGTGATGTTGGTACTGACCCGCGCTCACGCCGTTCGATGTCTGGTACATGTTATCCTTCGGCGGACTCTGTTCGTTGTGCACCTGCGCGCATGTCGTGATAATGGTCTGGCACGAGTCTTCGCTAATGGAAGTGTTTGAGCTCATGACGGAAATGTTAGAGAGATTTGCTTCATGGTGGAAGTGTTGTAGCACTGCTGCGTCTTGCTGCTGCTGCAAAGCCAATTGTTGCTGCAGTTGTTGTTGGGTGAGCGCGGAGCTCGTGCGCATTGGTGGTGGTGGCGCGACCTTAGCGACTACAGTCAACTGGCGTCCGCTGCCGTGGAAGCTCTTACGCATAAGCTTACTGCGCTCCAAATTCGGATTGGCATTGTTCGAGTCGCGATTTTCGAAGTGACCCTCCGAGATGTAGCCGCTCATGCCGTTCTTGCCATTCAAACCCACAGAGCTGTCGTCCACCGAAGTGGCTAGTGGTGGAGGCGTCTCTTTCTGGGTCGTTGCATCATCACCTGCCTCGGTTAAATCGGGCATGGAGCGATTTTTGCGGCGTATTAGGCCGCCCATCAAAAGCTTGCGGCGAATTTTATGCTGCTTCTTTCCATTCTTATCTTTCTCCTTCTTTTCGTCTTTCTCCTCCTTGTGCTTCTTGAGCGTATCCTTCGCGTTAACAAGCAATGTTTCAGTCAATGAGAATTCACGCGTCAGCTTATTACGATCTTCGCTGCGGCTGCGCTTCTCCTTCTCCGACTTGTTGCTGCTTCGGCCGAATAATGAGCGGCTCTCGCGCTCAGGCTTAGCTGCCACCGGCTGTGGCGATTCGTATTCGATGGCATTGTCATCACTAGCATTACCTACCGCAGCTGCTAGAGTCTTCAAGGGGCTCTTCTTCTTGGGCAGCGTGGCATAGATTTCGATGCTCTTATTTGCGGCTGCGGTGGCGGCTGCTTGGGCTGCCTGTGTTGGCGTCTTGTCCAATGTCTTGTCCTTACTATTCTGGCGCACATGTTTCACGCTGCTGTTGCTGCCCTCACGCATATGCTTCATCTCCGGCATGGCATCCATATCAGCGCCCTTCTCAACCAAAATACGGCGGTGCAGACTGCGTGCGCGCATCACGCACGTGTTGTGTTTCATGCGTGCAAATGTCATGGTGTGTGGATTGCTGTAGGGGGCATCCATGGCGGCGCGTGCCCGCCCAGCGGCTGCGTTGCAAAGTACCAGTGCGGTCTCTAGATCGTGTGACTCCTCGACAAGACGTGATTTCTCTAGCAATTGGTCGGCCTCGTGGCAGAGCTTTTCGCAATCACCGGAGAGTGTTTTGGATCCACCAGCCTCAGGTATCTTGGCGAGCTGTGGATTCAAATGATGCTTCGGCGGATACGAGTCGGTTGAGCTCAGCGAAAACGAGTCATAGCCGGGGTCGTAAGGCAACCCATTGCGTGTGGGACTCTGCGGCACGGCGGGCGGATTGCGTTTGCCCACCAAATACAGGTAAGGATTATCCAAAGTGGTGGACGAAGCGGAGCTTGCGCTATTGCGATCGCCTGACCAGTTGCCCGAGTCTCGACGACGCGGCTGATTTAAGTGATCGGGCATGGTTAGACCATCGCTTGGTGGTGAGGAGCCATTCGAAGAACCGCCGCTGACATGGCCGGATTCAGCACTCTGACTGCGTTGCAGCTGAAGGTGATACTTGCGTACCAGCTGCGCATTGAGTACTTTGCCGATTTTGTGCGTTAGCGTGTCGACGTCTTTCCCATCTGCTGGCTGATTCGTAACACCGCCACTGTTATTGGCAAATATTTTGTCCTGCACGACACTCAAATTCTGATACTGTTGTGCATTTAAAACATGCTCGACGGTCTTACGACTAATGTAAGCATCGGTCTCATCATTGCTGATTGTCGGCGTGGCTGCGGAAGCGCCGGAAAAGATACTCTTCTGTATGACACTCAAGTTCTGATAGTCGTTGGGTGAACGCAGTGGTGTGGGCGTAATGGCACGACGAGTGTTACCCAAGTTGGGCTTCTCCGGTGTGATGGGACTTGGTGTGATAGCGCGGCGCACGATGGTGGATTGATTGGTCTCGGGTGCGAATTGTGCACCCCCCGATGGTGGCTGTGGTACGGCGTAGAGCAGCAGTAGGGGTTGATAGCGACCGCGGCTGCACTTGTCGACAACACCCTCCCAGTTGGGACCGACCTGGGTAGAGAGAGAGAAAAATAAAGAAATAAATTAATGAGACATACTACTTAAGAGGTTGCAGAAAAAAGTGAAGTGCGTTACTTACTTCCTTCACATTAGCATCATCGAAGTACACCCACACTTTGAGTTTGGTGTGGAAGAAGAAGGTCGTGTAGTGTTTGCCGTAATACGAGACAATGCCGACCAGTTCGTGTTGTACATTTTGCGCCCAACGCTGTTCGGCGACCTGATGGAAAACGTCCGATAGACGTAAGCTGGTGCCGATTGCTTTGAGTACAGCATGCACTTGATCGGCGGCGGGACGTTCCGAGTCCCACACAATGCCAATAGAGACAACATCGGGACGATTGAGCAGCGCGCGGCAAATGCCGATTTTGGCGCCACAAGCGTTCTGCGAGAAGTGAAGAAAAGCAAGTTTGAATTTAAATAAATTTGGATTAATATTTAAATAAATAGTAGAGGCATCAAAGGAATGTAGGCGCCACTTACTGGACAATCTCTGATGTCACCCATATTGCCAGCGGCGCGCAATAATTGGCCAAAAGTTAGCTGCTGATGATTCTGCAATGCCAAGCTATTTTGTGAGGTCAACGCCGATGCTGACACATAGTGAACCATCTGGAAAGAGAAGGCAAGTAGAAATATGAATTGGTTGTAGCCCAAATATGTGTTTGCTTGTTTTTGACTAAACAAATCTTAGTTACCTATATATGTATAATTAAAAATTATTTGTATTGTAGTATAAAAATATTTCGTTTTAGGGCGTACACAAGCATATGGATTTGACCCGAAAAGGTGTGCCAATAGCTGCGCGCGTGGGCTCATTCATTGTACAGCAGCAACGGCAAACTAACTAACAAACTGATCAAGCGGTCAAGCAACAACAATTTTTCGCTTAATCAAACTCATATAAGACTGAAGTGGAGCTGTTGAACTGTGGAATGAGCTTAAGCGCGGCTTAAAGCAGCGCTTGTTGAACAAATTAAAAAACACTCAACGCTGACCAAAAATGGATAGCCAATTTGACCGCTAGGGGTGAGCAGAACGTGATTGCTTTTTGGTTTTTTGTTTTAGAAAATCAATGCTATAATAGTGTGTTCACACCGGAAAACGCCCACTTGCGAAAAAATTATGCTCTACAAAGTCGGCAAGTGCTGCGGTGTGTAGGTGTAGTTACGTTTAGTAGTCACGCTGCACGTGTTTAAGTGCTTTGACGCGCTTCGACGAGCTTTGATACGCTTTTAATTGTCATTTAATTTAATCTATTCTACTAAATACTCGCATTTTTCATATCGAAATAGACTCAAACTGCATGCGTTGGCGTACAAGCGGGCGAATATGCTCTGGCTGGTGCAACTGAAATCTGAAGTCACAAAAGAAAAGGAAACAAGTCAAAGGCGTGAAGCGCAAGCATATACATACTACATGCGATACATGCGCAACAAGTAAATGAAAGAAATAAATTAAAAAAAAAAAAAATGAATGCTCAAACGAGACAAGAGTTAATAATAGGCGTTAGCGCGTTAGAATTCGCAAATGCCACATATATCATGCGGCAACACCCGTTTGCGCTTAAGTGCTAAACTTTTTTTTTTCTAGTTCTCCGCCACTACCAGTTGACAAATGGTAGCCGCATTTTGTTACCATTTCAGCAAAGTTGTTTATTTTTTTTATTCATAGTCATTGTTCATACATTTTTTAATTCTTTTCATCACAACTAATGAGTTCGGTTCGGGGTGTGTGCCCACATGCTGGCTTATAGAAGCGTTATACTTGTAAACACATAGATATGTATTTTCAATACGAGTTACTACAAATTAAAAGCTTTACAGAAAAGAAATACCGAGCAATAAAAAAAAATTTACAAAACACAAATTCGCACAATCGCATTGAATTGCAAGTAAAGCAAGCAAGCTCATGGTCATTTCTCGCGCAGAACGCTTTCGTTTTCACTTGGCAGCTATGTAGTCGCCGGCAGGCAAAAGGCGCGCAAAACCCATTTTGACATGCTTCCCGATTGGTTGGCTGATTGGTTGATTGACAGTGAGTGGAATGGTGTGCACTAATAATGTGGCACACAATCAGATCAAGAACAACTTTGGCTCGTGGGCGGTGATGGTTGTCAAGCAAGTGAACTTTCGAGGCTTTAAGGCGATTATTTGTACGCTTACATGAGATCATTTCATTAGTATTACATATGAAATAATTTTGTAATGATATTTCATTTGGATCGTTGGAAAATGTAAAGGGGAGGGAAGGAAGATCACACAAACGTATTAGCGAGTGTTTAACAGGCAGCTAAATTTTTAAAACTCACTTGAGAGTTATGAAAAGCTGATTCTTGATGTATGCCAAAGGAGAGTAAGTTTCAGCTAAAATATTTGTAGCCTTGAAATTGGCTTAGGATCCACTTAGATGAGTTTTAGTTGAGGTCGATCTCGCGCATCTCCGTAATGCGGTTCTCAACTTGGAATTGCGTCGACTAGTAAACCATTATAAGCGGACGCAGTGGGAAGAGCAATTGAAGACCTGAAAATTCAACTATAAGTTTCCTATCAAACCTAACGAAGCGCGATGAGAAGGTGGAAATCACAGACTGTAGTGCTGCCTCGTCAAACATGAAAAAATTCTAGAGCTATTTTAGCCGTCAGTTCACACTGCATTCTGGATAAGGTCAAATTTCGAGCGACCAGAAGGGTGCGAAACATCCGAAAACCTAACCTCCAATATTGATACTAAAACGCTTGGATGCGGCGGAAGAAGAATACCTCACTAACAGCCTCAGTTTGTCGTTGAATGTTTTAATTATTTCTGAACAATAGAAGTTTGGGAGAAACCCTCGAAACCAGCCAACAAATGTGGGCCTCATCATTCATTGACTTTCCTCTCTCTTCATATAGCGAAGACCCATCAGGCTACTACCAAACTTTACAAGCGACCTGACTCTACCTGAACAGCTCTAAATACTTAACGCCGTAAATGCTCAGATAACTTGCGGACTTAACCATGTGGAAGAACTAACCTAACAACAACGCTACTTATCGAAAGCCGCCGGCATCGTCTGTCACTATTATGCTTCTTATTATGTGAGGCCATTGAGACAATTTCTCTCACACAGGGATTCTAACGGTGGACTGCGAAGTATTTGAATAGTCGACAGTCGTCGGTACATTTTCGAGACAAATTTAAGCAATTTTTACTAAATATCTGGCACACACAACAGCAATTTTGAATAAGGTATCTATAGAGAGCCACAACAAAGTACTCAAATCACAGACCTGTCAAAATATCGCAACTGTTTTCTGATGTCGCCTGAACGCTAATTTCAAAACGAGGACTCTATGCTACCAACACCGTTGCGCTGAGCAAGCAATTCCTACTCGGCTGCTATCGTAAGGAATATCTGAACAGACGTTGGCTAGAAGCAGAGCCATTTCCAAGGCATATAAGGAGCCATCTCTACAAACTCGTGGACCTACATTGCACAACCCATAAATCCGACGTTGTACTGGCAAGCCATAAGCGATATTAAGTGTGAAGGAAAAACGTGATTTCCCGAATTAAACTCACTAAATGGAATGAACAATTAAGAATTAAAAAAATCCGGTTCGACAAATCTTGTTTAAATTTTATTAGCTAGCCGGTTTAGGCATGGCTTAGTAGTGTAAACTCCACACGAAAGTGCGGGACCTGGAAAGTGGTTGCCAAGTAGGCAATAAATCTAAATTATTTAATTTTTAATTTCAAAAAAAAGGAGGAGGTTATCAATTAATATTTTTTTTGATGTATGTTACCATATAACTTTAGACCACGTTAACCGATTTCTTTAATTTTTTAAAGGAAAGGTGCTCCCATACTAATTTTCTTTAGATCCGATCATTGCATCATGCATAAATTAACAGTATGTACTCTTAAATTTTTATTTCAGAATTAAAACCGGCTTTGTTTTTTCCTAAAAATTACTTCTAATTTATCATTTTTTCGGTTTTGAACGTAACTTTTTTGATAAACACTTATTTGTGTAGCAAAAAATTAGCACAAAAACAGAAATACAAAATCATTTAATTGGCCGTTGATTTTGATCAGCCAAGAACACCTACGCCTGTGCTATGATACCATACTTATACGCTACATTTATAGCAGTAGTTAACTTTCAAACTAGTCTGCGCAGAGCACACGAAGTGCCCTTCACACCACTTGAAGCGTATTTATTAAACAATAGCTAGTAGTTACCCAGTAGGAAAAATGGAAATGAATGTATGTACTTTATTTCTAATACACAGCTAACACAGTAGTGATGTGGTTTTGAAATAGTGCCAAATAGTTTAAAATGAAACTGATCTGGAATTATAGTTACGAATCATGTTGATGAAGATCTCAACGTTCTAGTGGCAATGAACTATCACAATCGATCCTTTAGGCGTCGTTCATATGTCAGGGTTGTGTTCCATAAGTCGGATACAATATTTTATCGAATGTAATGGAGGCTGTGAAATACATCATACGTGTCACACACAGGTTACTGTGGCAAAATCTGATATTCTACTAGAAATGCGGCATGATAAAGCACAATCACTCATTAACCGACATACAGTGAGTTTCGGAAGAAAAATTAGCATATGTAGTTGTTGAGAGATGTAAAATACTCCAATTTTTTTCTTTCCTCAATTAATAACTTTATCATTTGAAATATCAAGGGATCTCCTTCTTCCCTCCGGGAATGTTTCAAAGGCCTTGAAGATAAGTGTAACTAGTTAAAGATGACTGAAAACTCTATTAACTATGGCCACAAATTTATTCGCCATTGATTAAAGGACCGTTTGAACGCAGAAATGACCCTTAGGAGTACTTGAGTTCGTTTTGTTGCTTAAACTGTAATTGTCACCGTGTAGGCTCAAAGTCAAAACAAAAGGCATAAGGAATCTTGTCCCAAAATGTGGCACAATTTTGTTTTCAAAATTTTATGCAGAGATGCCAATATCAATTCAGAACCAATCGATTTCCGTTCGCCGTGCTCAGTATAAAATCGATTAGCTAATTATATATCTAGCTATATAATCGGTCGATTCGCCACTTCAATAATTCATTAATCTCTTTTGTCAAACTGTCCTTCAACACAAGATTAATGCTAGCTACAGACAAATATGTGCATAAATACATTTCAGCTCTTAAGCAACAAAAGTAGAAAAAACGTGTCTTGAAAAAAATCAGTGAATTGCAAAAATTCTTTAATGGCTCACAATAAATAAAGTTTCACATGAACGACGCAATACTACAGTGATTTCATTTAGCTGCCATGCATATTTATGTATAGTTTTTTTTTTTATACGTATATATATTTTTTTTGAAATTCTTAATGTAGTATTTAGTTTACTGAAAAATGCTTGAAAAAGAAACTAGAACAAATGCGCAGGTGCTTGGCAGCTATAACACAGTTGGCTTGACATCGATGCAATTGAAATTGTTCTCAGCGCATGTGACGTTTGACAACTTCCACTCGAACGTGTTTCACGCTAAATTAAAGCGTTTTAAGTAAATTGCTTGTTGCTACTGTGTTAAGAATTTTTTTATTTATATTTATTTATTTTTTGTTTGTTTTACTAAGAAGCACAAACTTTATAGAAACAAAAAAAAAAAAACGCTTAACACTTATTAACTTTATTTATGTATATGCATTTAATTTTTAAGCACTTTTTCATTAGCCCACAGCTCCGCAGTTCAGAATAACTAGCAAAGACAAAGATGTGAAACTCGTTTAATTTTAATTCGCACCACTTACATATGTACTATAAAAGCAACCAGTTTCGCGTGTGAATGTGCATTGAAGCGCATTTGTATGTACAAAAGTATTTATATAAGTAGTATTTCTCTAACATTACATAGTCATGTGCTTGAATGGTAAGTAATGCTTATCTGTCTACAAGCCGATTTGTGTTGCACGGTGCGAATGCTACTTTTTTCCATCAGCACATACATACATATTCTTTTCAATGTTTCTTAGCTGTTAGCTGCATGATTTGTTTGCACAGGTAACGACGACAAGCGTTGCGAAAATTTGCATACTTGAACTTAACATCAAATGGCATTTGCAGACTGCCGTTGGCGGGGTAATGGCGGTGCGCAAGTGTTAGAGCAACTAACTAGTCTGCAATTCATTGGTAGTGGCGTGCACTTGTAAAGTTGTGGGCGGTTTGTTTTTTTTTTCTGTGGAAAGGGGTTTAACTGCTTTTGTATGCCTTTTTGTGAAACTGCAAGATTTTTACTTTATTTTAAATTAGTTTAACTTGTTTCGGCGCACTCATGAATGAATAAAATGTTACTTCGCGCTTACTTTTGCAGAACTAGTAGAGCAATAATTATGACAAATTGCGTATATATATAGTGCATTTTGACTATCTATTTTTTTTGCAAATAAATTTTTATTATATTTTTATAATCATACAAATCCAAGTCTCAAAATTTGTATAAAAATTAAAAAAAAAATCAAAAAAGTGTTATACAAATTTCACACTATACACATATAACGAATTTCGTAATTTATTTATTAGTAGAATTGAATGAGATAAAAAAAACGGTATACCCCAAAATTTTCAAAAAGTTCGAAATAAAAATTGTGAAGTTTTAATGAAATTTCGTTGATGTTTTCAAACTTGGATTTATATGGTTTTTGTTATAAAATGACCTATATTTCTATAAAAAGATTTAATTTAAAAATAAATATAAAAACGAATAGTCAAAACTTATCAATATAGGGTGACCTTGTCGACCACTATATTTTAATAAAATTTTAAAGTATGTAGAAATTTAATCAATTTGAACTTTTTAATAATTGAAAAAAATGAGATCAGAATTATATTCTTTAAATTTGGAATAGCAAAAATTTGCAATTTACTATAGTGTAAAAGTTTTTATGACCAACAGCATCTTCTAGAGAAAATTTGTGATGCACGTACGGTAGGTAAAATTCCTGTTTAGTCTCAATTCCGAAAATTGTTTTTTTTTTGGTCCGAAATTTTATTTATTTCATAGAACACAGCGTAAGTATCAAAATTTAATGACAAAAGTTCCACATTTCATGAAAGGATAAAAAAAAACAAAAAATATTTCAACAAGTTTTCTCGCACATCCTTGGCAACCTGTGGCTTGCTCCTGGACCCACGCGGTGCGACTCAATATCGTCACAGATCCCTACTGCCGCAGCTGTTAGGAAGCCGAGGTGGAATGATTTCAGCACTTACTTCTCAACTTCCCGGCATTCGCTAAACTAAGGTTGAAGCACCTCGGTGAGCATTTCTTCAACACACCCGAAATGTTCTCCGGAGTGGACATGAGAGCTTCTCTTAGTCCTAATACAGAGTATTTTCAGTTACCGTTGAAAGAACTTGTGTAATATGGTAAGACAATATACAATATAGTTAATGTCTAAGTGAGACCCCCGTGCGTGGCCTGCCGCAACAACCTAACCTACCCTCAACAACTATTCGAGAATAAGTATCCAAAATGAACTTGAATGAACACCACATATTCGGACCATATATTTTCCTTTATTTTTTATGCGTTTTTAATTCTTCTAGGCAGGGACCGAAAATAACCGTTAAATATTTTTTTCTAATATTTATTTTTACGATCAAGAATAATCGTTAAATTTAATTTTTTATTTTTTCGCTCAAATTTAATAGTTTTTTTTGTGATTTTTTATTTATTTTTAGAAAAAAAATCGTTATTTTCGATTTTTATTTTTCGATAATTTTTAACCGTCATGGTGGAGACTGCTATATTAAGAAAATATATATAATTTAGTTATGATCTAACATAAAAAATTAAAATAAAAAAATCCGATTATTTTTGATCGAAGAAATAAAAATCATTAAATAGGGATTATTCTTTGACGAAAAAAATCGTAAAATAATGTTTACATTTGACCGGAAAAATTGAAATTCAATTTAGCAGCTAAATTATGACTTTTATTTAAAGATCGTTAAAAATTAGAAAAGTTTATTTATTTTTGAAACTTCAAACTTCTAAATCAAAGATAATCGATTCAAAGTAATACTTGCTGTAAACGGTTAATTTTGCAAGAGAAAGTAGAAATTAAAATAATTTTCTTACTTTGCCAAGAAAAGTACTTTAAATATATAAAACGAAAGCATCAAAACACTTTCTGGCTCCATTCACTTTCTGCTAGTGAAAATTATAAACTTCGCGCTACCAATACATAATTAGGTATTTTTAATTTTTCATATGCACTGTCTAATTATAACCAATTTGCTACTATGCGTAGTTAGCTATTAGCATTTCCATCGTCCAACTCACCTGTGTGAATGGCAATTGCTCCGAATTGGCGCCACACTTGCAGACGCTCTGCTCGATGACGCGCATAGCAAAGCGGCGATGAGCCACACAAGCCTGCGACTCGCAAGCATCGCCATCGTCCGAGGAAATGTGCGAGTGTACACGATGTAAGAGTAGCTCAAAACATTCGGCCGCATCGCCAAGACAGCCCAGCGGAAAGCGACGACCAGCCAGGGGGCCACTGGCCAAAGCGCGACGCAAAGGTTCCGGGCATAAGGCTGGCTCTGAGCTGGTTTGTAGTTGTTGGAAAAGTTCCTGTAGAAGAAAAATAAAATTGAAAAAAAAAACAAACAAAATTAGCAACAAATAACAATAACAATTAATTCTAGTTATAACGAGTTTTCTGTGCGGCAACGCAAATCAGTACATTCTACACATTCACAAGCGCACACATACACACCCTCGAACACGATAACACACACAAACACGGGTAGTTTTCTATTAAAAAAAAGTAATTTCAAATTCAATTAGACATAGCAGTTTACGCTTGAACACTCACAATCACCGCATTTATGCAACGATCACGCTCGCCGTACGCTCCATTGGCCGTCAGCGAGAGTAGAGTGTCGTTGCTGCCGAAGATGTGCTCGTTGCTGTTACTTTTCTTGTAGTAGTAGCTGTTGTTGTTGTTGTTGTTACTGCTGCCATTGCTATTGCTGTTAATTATATTATTCATGCTGCCACCGAACGCATACCCCCACCCAGCCAGCTCCGCCGTCGACGCCACCTTCGCCAGCGCGGACACTTTACGGCTGCTGGCGGTTTGCCGGGTCAACGTCGCCGATTTGTAGCCATCCAACAGCGGATCGTATGCCTTGCGTGGAGAACTGCGCGGCAAAGTGCCATTGTTGCTAATAAGCTGCGCGTGTTGCGGATGCTGGGGCTTTAGGGGCGAGCTGTTGTTGTTGGCGGCGATGGAGTTGGCAGGTGTTTGCGTATAATGTTGTTGCTGCTGCTGATGTAGTTGTTGTTGTTGTTGAAATTGTTGCTGTTGCTGCATTTGCTGCTGGAACTGTTGCATTTGTTGTTGTTGTTGCAATTGTCTTTGTTGCATCTGCTGCTTGAATTGGTGCATTTGGTGTTGTTGCTGCTGCTGCTGCTGCTGTTGTTGTGCCACCGCACTCTGGTTTGTTCGGCCATTCTCCTTTGTTGCTTTGGCATCTTTCTGATTTTCAGCGCTGCTATTTTTAGCATTTTTACTGTTGTTATTCTGGTTGTTGTTGTTGTTATTGTCATTATTTTTATTCGCGGTTTTCGTATCTTCCAGCGTAGTTGCTGTCGTTTTGGCCACTGTATTTGCCGGTTCTTTGCGTTTGTAGCGAAACTTAATCATTTTGCCTGATAGTCGTAGTTGCTGTTGTTGTTGTGCTTATCGGTGTCGTTGTTGTTGCTTTAAGTGATGGCGTTTCCGTTTCTGATTAGTTACCTCAAATTACCGACGTCAACATTGTTGACTTCCGTTCGCATTAGCGTCTTTCTTGCTGTTGTTGTTGTTGTCGTAGAGTCTGTAAAATGTGGCAAATAAGTTTCGCTGACGACAGAAAATTCATTGAATAAATGAGGGAATTAGCAGGCCGTGGAAAAGTGTTGAGAGCTGGAGCTGAAGTCTGCAGATACACGTTTTCTCAACGAGATGTTGCCGTGTAAGAAATTTACGATTTGCACGCGGAACTTTAATTTGATTTAATTTAATTTTATATAATAATTGCTTCAATTATTGGTATTTTTTATTTAAATCTTTATCACTACCTTTTGTTAATCTTTTTAAAGAAACTATAGATAAATTAAAATTACTTTAATATATTAAGCCTTGCACTGTTTCTATTGAATCTGGACCGCGAAGTGGTGGATTTAGGCAATAGGAAGCCTTTAAACAGTCTAAGCGCCAACAAAGCCACCTCTTTGTCAGTACTTTACCTACTTCAAAGTCAGCACTGTCTCAGACGTTATGGCCTCAGCATAAATCTGCAAAGCGCTGCTCGTTATGACTAATAAGAAAATATAGACCGAATTTAGATGCAGTTATCGTTGGAGTAACAATGCTTGAATACTCTGACGATGTCAAATATCTTTGATTGGAGACTAAATTGGATTTACCATCTAGAAATATACCCTTAAGTAGTAAAGCTGCTCAAGCCATGGGGTCTGTAAAAGAATTTCTGGTCGGGTATGTAGTCTGACCTTTTTTAAAATAGCTATACGGTATGCCAGTTCATCCAATTATCTCTTAAGCTTCCATAGCATTTCTGCTAAAAACACATTTAAATAACCTCAAAGACTAGCTTTATTCTCGGTTACAGGATCAATGAGTAATTAGTGGTGTTAATTATTGGTATTGGAGTCGATTCTAGTATGGACGGTATGTTCAAGCAGCATCACTCAAGAGCATGATGGTGTATACAGGGGGTGGTGGTGAGAGTAACCTCTTCTAGAGCGCTGTAAACGCAAATTTCTGGAAACAGAAAAATATTCCATGCGAGTACTAAAATAAATTGGTTTTGACAGAGGATTTCTAGACTAGTTAAGAGCACTGGTTCACAATTGGGTCAAAGATGGAGGCCAGAACAAATGCGGGGGCTTATGAACCCGAAACTAATGGCGCTTTATTTTCTACCGAAAAATGTTGCTCTCTCATTGCCTTCTGCGCATAAATACTACGAAGAGGGCAATGAAAAGGCAAAATTTCTATTATAATTGGCCGATGGCGAAGAGTATTTCCGGCCGAGGTGCTAGAAATGTCGAACCATGCCATGAATGAGCCTTAAAATGAGACGCTTTTAAAACTATGATTTAACACAGCCAAGCGATCATCGGTAGCTCTACGCGTATCATACGACTATCGTACGAACTCCAGACTAGTGATAAGCTGCGCACAACCCGTAGATATCATGGCGCAAGAAAGAAAAATTATTGTGGAAAAAAAAATTTGGGCTTTGTAAATTATTTCGCAGAAACAGTACTCCCGTAAATGATGGGGGGCCTAGACACAGTTGATCCGATAGAAATTTAATAAATGAGATGAAAATTAAATAAAACGCCACTCTGAAGTAATGTGAAAAGGGGTCCCAAACGGGAAGATAGCATTGCTGTGAGGACGTTAAATTAGGGACGTGAACCGGTTTCGAACCGAATTTATCGCTATTTTTCTACAACTTAATCAACAGAACCTTTAACCGAACGGAAATTTTCCACAAATATTTGATCTCAACCGAAAAGTGAACCACTCTTTATAAAGATTTTGAAAATCTTTTAATGGAAAAATTTTACACTTTTTTCTTTTCTTAAATATGGTAATGTGTAACATGGTTGTCTACCATCTGACAATTTTGGTTTACTACGTACAGCATATGCCATAAATTATATAATTTTTTGTTTTCGTTTTTAATTCTCGAACCATTGAACCGAACCGAAAACCAGATTCAAATACAACAAGAAAGGTTTAGGCGAACCAATCCAAAATTGCACAGATTGTTCGCACCGCTGAACTGAAACAACCAAATTTTTAATACGGTTATCATCTTTATTTTAAATCATCCTGTCTTTAGTTTAATATTGCATCAGTTAATAAATTTTTTATTTATAAATAATTTTTGTTTTAATTTACAATTAGTATATTCATTTGTAAATAAATTTTTCGTCTGAGTTTTTGCTCTACTTAAGCTCAGCATGACTCATGCCAGATCAAATTTCGTAACGAAGTTTTTCTGTTGGTACATTGTACTACAATTTCAACTTGACCCCATTTAACCTCCAAGAATATCCCACAAAGCGTAGGAAATCAAAGAAGAAAAAAAAACGCAGCGAAAAACAACAAACGCGAATCAAAGCGGAAAATATATGTAGCACAACAACAAAACCATGATTAAATTAAAACAAATAAAGAAAAAACAAAGAAATGATAGCAAACTAACTGAACTTTTTGTAAGTAATGCGAAACTTGCTGCTGATTTATGAGATAAACAGACAAGTTAAGTTAACGAACCAAGAGTGGTATGTAGCAATGACTGTTGGTACGACGAATAGATCAAATGGAGTTTTATATGTATATGTATGTATATGTACTGATACCGATACTTATGTATGCGTGTATATAGTAAATATGCAAAAAGCGTCTAAGAAGCTGTTGGGAGTTTCCAGCTGCTTTCAATGCCAGTGACTCATGACGCAAGAGGAACTAAAGAAACAAAATTGAAATTGCCACAACGTTGTGTAGCAGACGCCCCGAGAGAAAAAGTAAAACAAAAAAAAAATGTTGTAAAAACAGAAAAAAGCAGCAATATGTACTTAAAAAAACTGAACGAAAGTAGGTGCCGTTTGACAAAATTTAGCTGCGAGCGTAAAACTATGGGGTGCATTCGCGACGATAGCATTATTAGCATACGAGTCGGCACATTAGACCGTACCAAAAAAAAAGAAAAAAAAATCGGCGCACGGCGATGAGTATTAAGATATGTATTTTTTAAAGGCAATTTTTGATTTTGGTAGGGGTCTCGTTTTTTATATTTTTCACCTTATAGCGTAGAATCTTAAAGTATGATATATCGATGTTCTTGTCTTTTTTGTTCCAAAGCTCATTGACCTCAAGAGCCCCCTTCAGGCACTTACCTACCAGATCTCATTTTTTATCACTCTCAAGTACCAGCCTAATGTCAGTAAATTAAAGCTCGCCAAAAATAATATAACTTTTGCTAAGGAAGTATTTCGAATCAAAGGCAATTTCGATTTTTTTTGAGTCGACAATAGGAGTCGCCTTTTTACATTCTACGGTATAACTTTGACATTTACAGTCGGATATCAAAGTATAATATATCGAAGTTTTGCGTGGAGAAGACAATATCGAAACATGTTTTTTGGCTTAACGTAGCGGTTGCCTTTCTATATTTTTCATTATTCACAGTCGGATTCTACAGTACGATGCATCGAAGTTTTTGTCTCGAGGAGACCCTATAGTACCACCCAACATTAGTAAAGTAAAGCTCACCGAAAATTAAAATTTTATTAAGCAAGTACTTATTTCCATTTATTTTATTCCAGTAGAACTTTTTAATTTTTTTGCCCAATTTATGTTCGAATTGCCCTACAAAAAAATATGTAGCTTAGACTTAGCGGTGTACGGCGTATTTTTATATTTTTTTGTGCTTGTAAGTTGATACGGTCTAATGTATATGTGTATGTGTATAGCTAACAGCAAAGTATTATTACACAAAAGCAGATCATCAATAGCAACAACCACCAATCAGCCAGGCTATCCAGAAGGCAACCAAACTTTTAAACGTAAATTTACTCCCTGCAATGGGCAAAGGGAAGTAAGAACTTTTCAAACTCTCAATTCAAAGGAAGTGCTAAGTGTTGTCGTTTCGCTGCAAATGCGAATTTAAACGTTGCGGAAGCCTCTTAAAATGTTCTGCATACGAATTTAACACTTTGACTTTTTACGCACTGCCTGCAAGTTGGCGGGCTGGCACTGGGACGCGCTTCTAACCTATTTGAACTTTTGCTTCCATGCTGAGGTATATGTACGTAAATATAGTACACAGCGAAGTGAGGAAAGTGAGTAAGTAAAGCGGTTAAGGGAAGACTTGAAAGCTATTCATTAGTAAAGTGATGTCGACCAATGTTCAATTTAATGCCAGCGGTGCGTATAAGTTAGTGTGTACATACGGGTATGCTAATAGTACTTTGCCCTTGAATGCATACATATATATATGTAGAAACATGCAAATTCTTATGGTCTGCCATTTGCGCCTCAATTTGGCATGTGTGTGGCAGTTTGAGCGATTGGCGCACGTGTTGTCGCTTAAGTTGGTAAGCAAATGACGTTAATGACAGAGCATTATGTGTAAAAATAAAAAAAAGCAAGTGAAGCAACAAAAAAATTACAATAGTAAGGGCAACAGCAAGCTGACTAATTTCGCTATAAAATGACAACAGCTGGGATGTAAAATATGTATTATAATAATAAATATGTATACTTTTCTACATATAAGCGCATGTTCTTGATCCACTTCTCGTTCTTTCAACTTTTAGCTTTTAG
>NW_016167563.1:0-10443 GCF_001687245.7 Rhagoletis zephyria
AAATTAATATACCCTTGTGCACAAGTGAGCTCGGGTATAAAAATTGAGTCCTTAGAAAAATTTAGGGTATACATTTTTATAGATCACTAAATTTTTGATTAACCCTGGACGTGCTTCGTTAGTCGCTTTGTCAAACAACTTTAAATAATTTCTTTTTTAATTTTGGTGAAATTTTTTTTATAATATTTAAAATTTTCCTTTTTAAATCTTTTCTAAAAACAACAAAAAATATTTAATTTTGGTGAAAATATTTTTATAACATTTTATTTTATTTTGTTGTTAAGGGGGAACCCTACAATTGCCTTCAACTAGTTTTCATTATGTTAAATTTATTAACTGGAACAAAATTGTTCAAAATTACTACTTTTTCCGCACTTTGCACTAAAAAATTTTATGTAAACATATTAAAATTCAAAAATCGGGCTGAATTTGTCTCTTACAAGTTTGAAAAGCTTTCATTGAAAAACACTAATCAAATTGTTTGAAAAATAAAATTCCAATTTTGAACCACTGTGCGATGGTTGGTATGGGATTTTGCTTTACATAATTTCCAGCGCTTCCACCGCCGAATGTTTATTTGTATACATTTGCGCTTGTGTTTGCACCGCATTGTCACGTACGTATATTGTATGTATTGAAGACTGTTTCGTGTAAATGATATTAATTTTAATTGCCTGACATTGCCAAGATGTTGATATGACAGTGACAAATTCAAATAAAAGCTCTTTTTGTGCGCGCAAACACTAACGCGCTGGCAATTTCAGTGCACGCCATTGTTGTCCTTGGTTGTGTTTATTCTTTGCCATTTTGTTCTCAATTAGAAACTTACTTCAGCATCAGTCTCACATACCATATACGGTATCGATCATATCGGCAGTTAGTGATATTAATTGCCACTTATGTATATTTTTTTATTTTTCCAAAATTTATAATTATAAACCCATTTCTTTTCATTTCCTTATAAACCCCATGAAAAGCCAAGTTTAAAACTTTTTAGAAAACTACAAAAAATGAAAACAAAAATGTTACCCAAATTTCAAAATTTGTTCTCGGAAGTGTTAATTTTTTCTAGTATACAGTTTTATAGTCCATTCAATTTGAGTACAAGCTTCAAGTGACTAAAACTTGCCGTTAATTTAAAAAAAATTGTTTTTTGTCGCTTTTGCTTCCAGATAACAAATAAGCAAAATTTATTTGTAAATGGAAGAAATCCGCAACACCTTCGGCAAAAAAAAAAATTCTAAAAAACTAGCCACTTGAAACTTGCACATTGTCAGACTAAAATTTCATGGGCTATAAAACTGTATAGCATAGTAGAAAAGACAATCTAACAATTCTGCGAAAAAAGTTTGAAATTTGGTAAAAATTTGTTGAATTTTTTTGCAGTTTTTTTCAAAATTCTGAACTTGGCTTTATATAGATTTGTTAGAGAATAAATTGAATTTTAATTTAAAATACTTTCAAATAAATAAATAGACATAAATGGAAAACAGTATCACTTAGAAATGGCGTGCTATAGATATGACCGATACTGTACATAAGAACATCATTTACTTTCTTTTCACAGTTAACATCTGTGATATACAAGTACATGGCATTAAAAGTAGCTATGCAAAATTAATAAGAATATGTAAAACCTAGCCTTGGTTTAATTGTGCCTTTATATGTATGTATGGGCTGAGATGTTTACGCATACGCGGGTGATTGATTTGACATGCCAAGTATTCGCATAGCTACGTCTTTAAATTTTCTTTTACAGCTTTTCAGCCATCCTATGATAGCACTTAATATCTTCATTTATATATTTTTAGACAATTTTTGATAGATGATTAAGATATCTTTTTTTCTTGTAAAATATTTACGCAGCAAACTGTTGCATACATACATACATATACATAAGTGGTTGCCTCCTGGAATGAAAAATAATTGGCTTCTTTTTAAATTTTCATCAGTGTTGAATGGTTTCGTGTACTTATATAAACAAGGATGTTTAGAAAATTCAATTTTCTCAAAATGGCGTGCGCGCAACCAAAAAAGCACATACATAGATTAATACTTGATAATGGAGATAAACATGGAAGGAGGCGTGTATGAACACATCATATCGTTCATTCAGTGAAAAGTTTGCTTATTGCGATTATGGAGATAAGCATGACAACGGGCTTTGCATGTTGGCATACTAAGCTGAATCTTTTAAATAATTATGAGTATGTTGATGTGACAGTGAGATTTCTCGGGTTTGAAAATATTTTGAAACCTCTTGGCCCTGATCAACATGCAGTTTTTACTCCCCATACAATCTGCGACCAAATTTAATAAATTTGCTCTATTTTCACTGTAACTTAGTTGAAGTACCATGTTTGGTAAATGTTGGCCTTTCAAGCAACGTGGGTTCGATTTCGGCCGAAAGAAGACGGAAAGAGTTCAACGTATCTTTGTCCGGTTCGCTCTGCAATCTCTTCATTTTAACGAGCCCATTCCGCCTTATGTGGCCCACTCTATGTTAATAACGTTGCAATCACTTGCCTCAAGTCGAATGTATAATACACTCACTGATGTTTATCTATGACATTGTTTGTGGTCATATAAATTGTCCTAAGCTACTCGTGCGGATTAGTTTTAACATTCCCCATAGGGTATTGCGTTTTCACTTTCCGTTGCATGTTAAAATGTCGAATAATCTCACTTTGATGCGGATTGTGGCTAGACGCACGTCCGCCGCGGTGAACGACAGTAATCGGCGACGGCTTTAGATAGACACAGAGACTCAATCTGGGAACTATTTCGGGATTTTAGAGATTTTCGGGATTCTCGGAACTTATCGAAATAATAATCGATCGGTTTTGTTATCGATATTTTTACCGATTTTCTTATCGACATTTTTATCGATTTTGCTATCGATTGTATTACCGATGTTTTTATCGATTTTGTTATCGATATTTTTATCGATTTTGTTATCGACATTTTTATCGATTTTGGTATCATTATTTTTATCGATTTTGTTATCGATTTTATTACCGTTATTTTTATCGATGTTTCTATCCATGTTTTTATCGCCTTTTTATCGATATCGATATTTTTAAAGATTTTGTTATCCATATTTTTAACGAATTTTTTATCGATATATTTATCGATTTTGTTGTCGATAGTTTTATCGATTTTGTTATCAATATTTTTATTGATTTTTTTATCGATTTTATTACCAATAATTTCATCGATTTTGTTATCGACATTTTTATCGATTTGTATCGGTTTTCAGTTCTCCAGTGTGGCCCAGGCGCTCTTACCTTTTTCGGTACAGGGTGATTTACAATTACAAAATCTATTTATTTTAAATCGTTTCACGTTATTGGTTTTCTATAAGAATGTTTAGACATTTGTGTGGCTATGTAATTTTTCCATTTAGCCAAACTCTAAAATAAATGCACTAGTGATTGCATGAATAATTTTTTTTCAAAATATTTATGTGTCAGTAGAAGCGTTATAATTACTTTGCAAGGGTGTTTATTAAAAATCCATGACATTCCGAATTTTTTCGTGGTACACCTCGTGGTACACTTGTTGTCGCAGAAGAAGAAGAGCACGTTCACTAGTCTAGCTAAAAATATTAAGAAGTACTCTTGGAAAGCACATGGTATTAACGCAATCGAACACGTGTCTGAACGCAAAGCTCATCAAGTGAATAAAATTATGCTTGTTTTGCATGCACTCATTCTCTAACTAAATATTATTTTAATCACAATAGGAACTATTCTATTATTTTGCTCTTTTTACTTAAACCTAAGCTTTTCAATATTTGTATGATATTTTAAAAGCTTTTTGTTTGACTAATTTTAAGTTACTTCACTAACAATTTTTTAAAGCAAAACTTATTGTAAATCATTGCGAACTGATTTATGTCAACGTCTAAAAAGTTTTCCAATTAAATGTTAATCCCAAAATACTTTTGTAAATGTAAAATTAAAACTTTTCGCGCACACTATGTGAATGACATAGATCGCTTTGAAATTTTCAAAACTCTCAATCAATTTCAAAAGACAAATGCTTAGGCTGTTGCTACTCATCGACAAAGTTGTTACTGCTTTCACAAAGGCATACACACACCCATGCGGTAATTCATTGCACGCAGCACTTAAATAAATTATCAGATATAATGAAAATGCAACAAAAACAAACAAAGCGTGCCAAAGTAAAGCTGCTTGGGAAAAAATGTGAATACTGGCGCATGATGACACATACTTACATATATATTTCATACATACTAATATGCCTTAAAGTACATACATACATACAAATACAAAGAATATTAGTGCATAAAGTTCATAAAATACTTACATATGTAGGTATATATGTACATGCAAATGTAATTCGTCAACTCGTTGACATTTTGTTGCCATGAAAGCCGCCAACTCAAAGCTTAGCAAAAACTACCTCAGATGAAATTCATATGCACTTATGATGAACGAGCAAAGGTAAATATGTCAACGAAGCAAGAATTGTTGAAATACTAGTAGTACATTTACAAATTTGAATTTGTATGAATTCCCTTAGCTACTTTCAGCCGGCGCTCTTTATGACAAACTTTGTTGATATTTTGCAAAATTTTGCTTTGCCTAAAAATTTATATATATTTTGAGTACAAGGATTAACACACACTCCAAACGTAAATAGTTGAATGCAGAAAACATGGAATTTATGTTCATTAGGGTGGTCGTTAAAAATATCAGCAAATAAATTTTGTATGGCGGGTGCACACCTTTGTTTGGTTTTGCATACGTACAAATCAAAGACATACCCGCTAATTTCAAAATTAAAAAATAAAAATAAAAATTAGCGTAGCTGCCAGAGTTTGAAAAAATGTTTATTCAAAAAGATAACGAAAATTCGAAAACAATTTTTATGTGAAATCTAATAAGTTGTGTATATTTCTGAAATTTATTCAGACAAATTCATAAACTCGCTGAATTATAGCTGGTCAAAGTAAATATTTTTTTTTTAATTTTTGCCCTTTTTAACTTCAATTCTCTTAAACCCTGGTTGCGGCCCCATTTCTTTCTTAATTTTGAAATTTTCGCGGATTTCCTTTTTTCTACATATCTAGAATCATATGCACCACGGGGTTGATATTTTGAGAACTACCCTAATATTCAGGTAAATACTTTAAAATACCTACGCCATACACATTTAATACCAACAAAATGTGTATCTCGCTAAAGCACATTTATTTATTTAATTTTGCTCTTTTATTTTCTCATATATTTTTTTTAGTAATTAATCGCACATATTTTCAATGTAATAATTTTTTCGTTATCTAGTGGTGTGTAATATTAAACCCACATATGCCCGATAACGTCCCTCTCAATCTACATATGACGACCTAGCGGCAGAGTTCGTTACATCTATAAATAGATCGCCAAGAAACAAATGAAATTTGTTTCGATATAATTAGATGACATAAATATTCGAGCTGTAGTCATTTACAAAAAAAGTCCCGAGGCGATCTTTTGTAGACCAAACATTTAGGAAACGATGAAAAAGCTGACCCTTTTACTAAAAAAAACAACGAGTTATCATCGGATCCCTGGCTGAAGTAAAATATAATGTTGCCTTAATAAAAAAAAGCTCTATCTGACATTTTGGGTTGGGGAATTTCTTCATTAGAGTAAAGAATTATAATGTCGACATGGCGGATGAACTAACCTAGGACTTAATAAGGAATTTCGAGCGTCCGAGAGTTGAGATAGCCTTCCTATGAAAGCCGATATTAAATACATAATCAATTTCCTTTACTCCTTGCATGCCGCAGAGCTAAGTAATTAGATATTTATGCTACTGAACGACCCTGCCCTTAAAGCCACGCTGTGATTATTTATCTCCGATCATTTTTGTCAAAGTCCATCTCGATAGCCCGAAAAAAGTTGCCTACTTGCCACAATATCTAAGTTTCCCCCCCTTCCTCCCCCCCAACAAGCTAATATAGGATCAGTAACCACTCCTACCCTTTGAAATTAAACATACTTAGAAGCAGAAGTGTACTCGTCACAACTGAGCGTTGTAATTTTGAAGAGGTAGGGAACTTTATCTTCTTGCGAAAGATGTTGTTCAAACTGGGTCGGACCAAATGGAAAGAGTTTGGTTTAAGTAGACAAAAGTGGTCACTGTCATGCGGGATGCACGTTGGGTACATCAGGGCCGAGTCTGGATAGGTGGTAGTCTCTTCAAGTAGCCGAAGATCTTCCTTTGCATTGATTAAACACCGATGTCGGCATTGAAGGGGAGAGAGCTCGCGATATTCGCTCTTGTGAATTCCATTAGTTACCGCGCTACTGATGAGTTTATGCTTCTAATAACTACTTCTTCTGCTTGCTGATTATTATGCTATGTTTGTGCCCTTACTGGGATCAGCTGAGCCTTTCTTTATAGGCGGTTCTCTGGCGACGTCTGTTGTGGCTTCGTCCGATGCGGTCTTCTAGTATTTTTTTTTTACTAGGGGGAATTATTATCGAAACTCTGTGTGTGTGGAACTATAACCCGAACTAAACCTCCTTACATCCAGTTCCGATATCCCTGGTACTAGTAGGCTCGAATTCCGTTCCTGTTCTTATGCAATTCGTCGAAAGTTGCATATACTTTGCTCCGCTCAGTGTTAGTACCTCACCATGTCGGACCTGTTCGCCCCTCTCATTTGTAAATGTGCTCTCAAGCGTCCGTTCCTAGGTATGGGGTCGCTGCAGCTCTGCTTAACCTGCTGTTTGGCTTCTACGTATACCGAACTTAGCATGGCATCGATTAAGTTATCTGGCCTTAGTGGATCTTTCGATAGTGCAGCTATGCTTTGTGTTTTTGTCGCAAAGCGCGGTTAAGCATGTAGAAAGTGCTCAGCATCTTCGTCTAAATTGCATTCTGGGCACAGAAGCGGTTCAAGTACTTCGGGAAGCAGCCAGTTAAAACCTGCATTATGTGGAGGTTAAATTCCTCGATATTTCGGTTCACCCATTTTTCAATACTAGGGATGAAGGTTAATGTCCACCTTCCACTTGTTGAGTTTTCCCAACGCTTCTGCGGCTCTCTCATCGATGCACCCTTTTCCTGTGCAGTAATTGCCAGAGCATCAGCACCATCTTGCTAATCCTCCGGCTAATAAGTTGATGGTGATCATATCTGCAATCACCATTGCTGCGACCTAATAGTCTGTGGAGACCAAACTGGCGCAGCATGATTGATAAAACGGCAGGGCAAGTGCCAATTGTTGTCACATACATTTCTTGGTGTGTGTCCCTTTTAGCGACAGCCAGCGAGCTCTATACTTTATTGGCAATTGCGGTTGTTCGCGAAGGGTAAGCTGTTAAAAAAAGATACTAGTTTTTTTATGTTCTTCATTGTCGGAATTGGTAGGCAAATGACGTGAATTCCCAACTATAGCCCGACCTCCTTCATTCAGGTAGTAATACCGTACTATTTTAGAATTTTTTGTTGTAGTATTAGTTTTTTATGAAAGCGTAAATTTTTTTAATTACCCATTTAAACACTCAACGTATTACACGTTCTATTTATATTTTTTTCTGTTTTAAAATCCTACAAATTCAAATACAAGTTTCAATGTGTAGCCAATATTTATTGAAATTAATTTGGCATTCATTGCTCTTTTTTCCGCTTAACTGCCTAATTAAAGAACATAAAAATTAACAATAAACTGTCATAATGCGCTTTTAACTTTTTTTTCAAATTGAAGCTCTAAATAAATAAATAATTAATTTATGCTACTACTATAAGCCATGTCGTTAATAGTTTTAATATTTGCAAATGAGTTTATTTTAAATGCCTCTAACAAGCTTACTTATGTTCGCTGCTTTAAATGCGCAGCTAATAGTTTCTGATGAAAATTATTTATAATTATAATATATGGCTTTTCCGTTGATAAGTGCAAAAAAAATATTTTAAATTTATATCATTAAAGAAACGTTTTAAGTTTTTTTGCAATGGAAATCCCTAAAGGAAGCATAAACGCAAACAAACATAAGAAAAGTATCGCCAAAAAACAGCGCTTTGGCAGAAAACAGCGACAATGAACCCAAGAATACCTGTCATCAAACAACCCTTGCTCACTTAACGAGTCAAGGGTTTCTATTGTGCATTTAAATGAAATTTTCCGAGAGCGCCTGTTCCTTATTAGACAAGAGAATATACATAGTTGGAAAGGAAGCACCAGAGATTTGAAGGTTTTCCCTCAAGACCGAAAAAGGATAAAAGCTCTAATGTAGTAATGAACAGTTCTTTGACATTTGTCGAAGACTTGAGTAAGGAGCATACTTGAAACATTCCTTTCCTTCTTCCTACCGCATCTTCAGTCTGGAAATTGAATATGCATAATAATGAAGAGCGCTACGAGGTCCGTTTCTATATCAAACTGCTGGACTGTGTAATCAATTTTGACATCGGAGTAGGAAAGCGCTGATATAAAAACCTTCACATTCAATCACCATTTGTGTATGTGGGACATTTGTGTATGTCCTGAAAATTTTCAATTTTTAAACATTTTTTAATTGGTCTAATGAACACTAAATTATTACATTCAATTGTTCCCTCTTTTTTCCAAAGAAATCCTTTCATAATATGAAATAAAAAAAATAAAGTGTTTTAGTGTGTGGCATGGCCTTTCGAGTTAATTCAGGAACAAATGTAGAAGTATTTATTAAAAAATTATCCTTAAATATATCCTTTGAGATTTGTATCCTTTAACTTCCTTATTATTTCAATGCTGTCAGACTTAAAAATATTGAAGGATAACTTTTTTAAAGGACATTTTCGACATGTTCCAAAAGGATTATCAAAAACAAAAAATATAATTAAATTTCTTTCAATTGATACACATATATTCATATTTTGTGTAAACTTTTTGAAATATATATTCATTTGTGTACCTTTGAAGATCTTGAATTATAAACTTAAAAAAGATTCATCGACAAATCCAAGTGGTTCGATGAATCTGGCGTATCATGATAGCAGATAATATAACGGATGCCAGAGAAAGCGTATCAAGCAGTGTAGCCTTTTTTTGGTGATTTTGGAACTAGATTTAGCTCTTTATTTTTCTATTTAGCTCCGAAAATTGGGCTTTATCTCCTAGCTCTTGTTTTTAGCTCATTTCAAAATAATATAGCGCTTTTTAGCTCCTGAAATTTTTAATTGTATTTGGTAATATATTAAAATTAAAAATCTGTAATAAAAAGTTAATTAGAAGATAATCCTTTTTCTGAACGCGCGGATTTTGTTTTTACTTAAGGAGAGAAGAAAATAAAATTTTTTAGAAAAATTTTGCGAAAAGCTTTTTCGTAACATAAATTTTTAACAGATTTTAACTATTTGTAAAGTTTTTTTTAGTTCATTGTCTAGTTTATACATAAATAAAAGTGTTGTAGCAGTGAACTCGAAATATATGCACCTCATTTTGGTTTTAATTTTTTTTTTCAGCACTTAAATTTATAAAATTCGTTGTGTTTTTTTTTTAATTGCAGAAAATGTAAAAAACAACTTTACATCAATAAAGGCTCAACTTAAAAAAAAAATAGCTCTTCATTTTAGCTACTATTAGTATTATTTACGTCTTTTTAGCTCCTTTTTCGACCGCTTTAGCTCCAAACGAAATTCTTTTCTGGGCAAGTGCTAAAAACTGCATTTGAGCTAAAATCTTCTCGTTTTAAGAATAGTCTATTAAAAGCCGGCATAACATCAATGGCTCATTTTAATTTAATTGCCTGCTTTTGCATTTATGCATTTAAGGATCTATGAGTTTCTCATCATCATTATCGCAAAATGTAATAGAAATTCCCGCCAACAAAACATAGATCAAGAACAATTTCCTATTAAGCTTTGCTGGTGTCTACCTCATTAGCTATGCATTTAGCTTGAATAATATTAGCTGCACACATCTAAGCAGGTTTTCATTGGAATACACATAAACAAAACTTGCCGAAGCAGCAGCAGCAGAAGATGTCTTGCCACATTTCCTATAACGATATAGTAAGTACCTTCACTATTCTACTTGTTCTACTTGTAGTGTATGTATGTATGTACCTCTGTACGTACCCCAATAAGTATTTATGTATAAAATGCATTTGTATGCAATGCCATGGTAGAGCAACGCATGTGTCATCAATATAGTGACAAATAAAAGTACTTTTATGCAAAACTCATATACATATGTATGTATGTGTGTATGAAACTTGCATAGATTGCAATTTTTCTCATAGCATATTTCCTACATTTACGCATAATTTCTTTTCATTAGTGCTGACCTACTTCGTAACATGTTGCTTCCAACCAAGCGCCCAAACATACAGACTGAGGAAGAGGCACAACCAAAGGCGTAACCATAGACAGCTTCATTTTCACCATCTCCACAAAAACCCATTTGCCTAGTTTCGCGTACAATAACACCACACA
>NW_016167563.1:11039-21216 GCF_001687245.7 Rhagoletis zephyria
GCCTTCAACCCCTCCTTACTGGGTTTTGCCCTAGGCCTTTTCTTTGATGCCGAACAAGCACCTTTGGCATCCCCCGGAGAGCGTAGCAAGGCCTCCTCTTCTTGCGTGCAAACGCTCTCACCGCTTTCGAGGTCCGAGTCTTCGTGGACTGTGGCACCCCTGCGCTGTAGCGTCGCTTTGGCGGTAACACTACAACCGCTGTGAACCGCTCCCTTCACAGCGGAGGTGTGGCCGCTGGCGACACAGCAAGTAGACTCGCTGTGCCCGCTGGTGGTAGTAGCCACTTCTCCCACCGACGTTTGGGCTGATATCCCAGCCCGCTCTTCTTCCTTTCTGGCCTCCATTATGAGTTTTTATGTCAGGGAACCTCTACCCCTAGCGTTTTATACCTACCGCCAGGTACCTCGTTAGCAATGGCAGAAGTAGGCATACACCCCCCTCCCCCAGTTTCATATGCAGAGCAAAGCACTAGGAAGAGAAGGATGGATACGTATTCCTGCCTTCGATAGACGCCGCCTGCTCCCACCGCCAAGACCCGCTCTAGGTACTGGGCCAGAAATAAAAACAGTGTGAAAATACCTTTCTACTGAGATCCCATAATTCTAATTCAGAATAGTTTTGGACCAGTTATTCAAGTTTTTCGTAAAACAATCTTTGAAAAAATTAAAAAAAAAACAGCATCAAAAATCTCTTACGATTCCGTTGAAAAGATTTTTAAATATTTTTATGCACATTTTTTAAGCTTAATCTAATTTGTCATCTGAGGGGATCGTTTTCAAAAAGTTCTTTAAGAAACTATTTTTATTCATAAAAAACTTTATTTTTGGAGGTATTTTTAAATCGGTCCAGCTCGCTAAAATCTTAATATTTTTCCGAAATATTTTGGTGGACGTCTTAAAATATAATAAATTTTGTAATCCCGGCGGAAAAACATCTGCTTTTGCTTAAGGTTGTATGTTTTGTTTTTTTTTCTATCGAGATCCCTACCTCTACCCTTGTTCGTTCTAATAACATTTATGTTATTCTGTTTTCCTTTCTCTAAATTTTTATCTTCATACTCTATGGATAGCAAAATCGGTAGTAACATCCAACAAAATATCGATAACAAAACCAATTCAATAGCAAAATCGATTAAAATATCGATAACAAGATCAATAATAATCGATAACAAAATCCATAACAAAATCGATAACAAAAGCGATAACAAAATGGATAACAAAATTGATAAAATATCGATAACAAAACCGATGACAAATTCGATAAAAATTCCGACAGAAAAATCGATAATAATGAGCAAATTCGATTAGAAAATCGACACAAATATCGATAAAAAAGCGCTAAACAAACCAATAACTACACCGATAAATAATATCGATAAGAAATCGTTAAAAATATCGGTTACAAAATCGAAAACAAAATCGATAGAAATATCGATTACTAAATCGATAAATTCCGAAAATATCGATAGCAAAATCGATAACCATATCGATAAAGTTTTCGATAACAAAATCGATAACAAAACCGATAATAATATCGATTATTATATCGATATGTCCTGAGAATCCCGAAAATCCGAAAATAGTTCCCAGAGTGAGTCTCTGTGTCTCTATCTATATCCTTTTCTGTATAATTACTTTTATTTTAATCTTACTTCCTCTATCTTCATCTCTACCTTTATCGGTATCCTCATCCTTATCTTTTTCTTCATATTTATCTTTATTTTTACTGATTCGGAAATATCGAAAAAGGGTTTGCTTCGGAGGGAATTTTTTTACTTTAAATATAGATTTTTTTTGGTGGGTTTTCCGTTCAAATACGCTTTCATTCTGCACTTCACAGATGCTTTTTCATAGTTTGATATTAAGTACAAAATTTGTATTAATAATAATACACTGGCGCTTGCAGAATAAGTTAGTGTTTGCCCAAGCTTCTCCTCCGATTTAAGGCGTGCGCCTTGATGTTATCACAAAAGGATCTCGATCAATAGTCTTACGCCGAACCCGAACCAGTTAATGAACTAGTATTGTTTCTGACTGGTATTTTCTCTTGATATTTATACGTATTTTATGTGGATATGTATGTGGCTTGCATGCAAATGCCCCAGTGTGAAGCCATTGTGCGAATTTGAAGCAGCAATTTAAAGTTTGACATGTCAAGTTTTCTATCAGAGCTCATATACATAACTAGTTCCCGCGCAGTGCATTTTCATGTAAGCTAATGTGCGAGTATATAAACATCATCGAGAAGTCTCAGGCCGTCTCAACTGTTCGTAAACAAACTTCTATGACTTTCCGTTGGCGCAAATACAAACATATCTACATACTTATGTGCGTTTGCATTAGAGTCGACAATAATGTACTCCTTTTATCCACATAATGGCGTATAACAATCTAAATATTTCCGGCAGAAAATTTGCAAACACATATAATCAAGTACTCCTTCCTCATACATATACATAAGTACATGCACATATACCCAGTCAGCATTTAAAAGAAATCGCTTTAGCCGGCCTAATCGTTGCCCATACTAGTATAAAAGGTTACGCTANACATATACCCAGTCAGCATTTAAAAGAAAACGCTTTAGCCGGCCTAATCGTTGCCCATACTAGTATAAAAGGTTACGCTACCAATCTTGATAGTAAGCAAAAATAATCGATGATATCGCTGACATCAAATTAAAAGATTAAAGAACCAGACTTTTTTATCGATTTTAACAGGGATTGCTAATGGAATTCTTTTTTCGGTAAGCTAAAAAAATATATGTAAATGCAGTCATTGAGGTCGATGACAACGATATCACCGTTATACGCGAGGAAAGGTACGGTTGTATGAAAAACTACACCTAACTAATTCAGTTCTGGAGCTCAGATTAAATTCGACAGCAGATAAATTGCAACCTCGCTTTTTTCCAAGCCAATTCTGGTGCATCTGGCGGTCTTAAATCGACAAAGGGATGATGAGTGTCGCCCAAATTAGTTCGTTGATGGCGGACTGTAGCTTTTGACACAGTACTCTCAATAAGACCTAGTATACTATGTTTAGAGGGTTTAAACCGAGCTAGCGGACATGCGTTTGTGCGCCCNTAGAATATTAAATAAATTGCAACATCGAAGGTGACCATGCCTAAAACCTCGCTTTTTTCCAAGCTCATTCTGGTGCATCTGACGGCTTTAAATCGACAAAGGGATGATGAGTGTCGCCCAAATTAGTTCGTTGATGGCGGACTGTAGCTTATGACACAGTACTCCCAATAAGACCTAGTATGCTATGTTTAGAGGGTTTAAACCGAGCTAGCGGACATGCGTTTGTGCGCCCATATTCTTCATAATAGTTTGTTCATGTATCTTGTCAAATCCTCGCCCGCATAAAGCTCGGAACACTTTGACGACTGCAACTTCACGACGTAACGACAGCGACATCATTTTGTCGACAAATGTCGCCTTGACGCCAGCTTCTTAAACATTTTGAAGACCTCAGCGACATAGCAAACAGCTGATTTTAAAGTTTGACATTTTGGTATATTTATTTCACAAATTGTGTATTTTTATTTAAGTAAATAAGAAAAACATGAACAATCAAGAATATGTGATTAATTTTGCGACAATTTAATTTTGCAGCACTACATCTACTCATTGTCGCCGGCAAAATTAGAAATAGATTTAATTTGGCGACGTCGACAATTGCAGTCCTGCAGCCAAGATGTCGTGCTGTCGTCAAAATAATTGTGTCCGTAAGAACGTGTGTATTTAAAATTTGACAGATGCTGCTTGTCGCTTGCTGTCGTCAAAGTGTTCCGAGCTTAACTGGCATGGAATAGTGAAACATCGATTCCGTCGGCAGCGACTGAATGCACGGGTTCACCTTCTCCAGTGCTTTCAATTCGAAAAGTGTTTCTTTCATAACTCAATCACGCTCTGAATATCGATAGCTACATAGATCGTCGTGGACTTTGTGGTCTTAAATCCTTTTGTAAGTCGCAAAAATTACGTTTTTCTCCCCTTTGTCCTTTTACTACCGATAATACGTTTCGCTGCTCTCGTTAGCTCACTATATTGATCACATATATGTAGGTCATGACACGCCCGACCACAGGGTGATGTTGCAGGCTTCATTATTTTTCCTCTGCAAACGCGTGGCATTCCTTTTTGTTCTAATTGTTCTTTCGGGTTTGCTGAAATTCGACTACTTTTTCAAAGGCGGTACGGAGTGAGCAGAAATACTGGACCCACTGCTGCTTGCATATTTGAGCTCGTTAAAAAAAAAAATAAAAAAAGTTCAAAGTAAAATTTGATAAGAAACCGGCAATTTTTTCGCATTAAACGTCCATTACCAAATTGTATAAAGTATTGCTTTGAATATATTGACAGAATTTTTCACGAAAAAAAAACGAAAAAAACTTTATATTCAACGCCGTCGCAATCGAAAATGTGTGCTGGGCATATTAACGTTTGTGGCTTTAGAAAAGCAAATTTGCCCTAGTCACCCTTATATTCAATGCAAATATTTTATAAATACAGCGTTAATTAATTACTTCAACATTTGCCAAAGTAGCATTTTTCGCCAAATATGTATGTATTATCCTACAACTTGCTACTGCAGCAGTGAGAGTACATAGCAGCCAAAGGCACACGAAAGCAGATTTTACGCTATTTTTATGGCACTGCATATGTTTTTTTTTTAACGAAAAATACTGTATGTAAAAGCGATAAAGAACTTTATATACAAAAATAATAAATTTAATCCTTAACAACAACAATAGTAAGAACAGGAACTGAACGCAGACAGCAGTGTAAGCTTAGGCTGACAGCGAAAGTAGGTAAATTCACACGCTTTAAACCTAATCGTATATTCTTGCTTATGGCTGTATGCTTCATGCTCCTTGCCTTACTTATCGTTAGTTGTCACTCTGCTATATATATTTAGTTGCTTGCCATTTGGTTACCAGAAGTTTTCAGTAAAATTTACAACCACAAACCAAAAGCAAACGTTGACACAATAAAGGCCGGTCCACATAGAACTTTGGCGTTGGCTTTGGCGTTGGCGTTGATTAGCAGCTGACTATGAATACACACAATTATATGGGCATGTCCACATATCAACGGCAACGCCAACGCTAAAGTTAACGCTCACAAAATGATGGGCATCCCTCATCCTTTTGTGCGCGTTGTCAATCAGCTGTTGCAAATAAATAAAATTATGTGAAATATTTTTAATTTTTAATCAAATGTAGGTAAGAAATATAATTTTTCATGCAATTATTGATATGAAATATTAATTTATCTGTCGCTAGTATGTAAATCTAGTGCACAAAGCATTTGCTGCCAAGCGTTCATTGCAGCAAGCATACTTTTAACGTGCGTTCTGTCAAACTAACGCCAACGCCAAAGCCAACGCGAAAGTTCTATGTGGACCGGCCTTTACACATTTTAAGCACACACGCCCGATTTACTTATATACATATTTGTGTATGTTGACAATCACGGCACTGATACCCTGTAGAAAAAAATTACACAGTGCTTAACGAAAAACTTAAGCATCTACTAGGTAGGTCTAGTAAAGTAAAGTTCAATTCAGTGGTGGTAGTAATTTTTCTAGGATAGGTCATTGAATGGAGTAATATCAAATTCAAATTCTTAGGCCGAAATTTTACGATTTTGGATGACTCTGAAAATTCGTATTGTAGGGGTTTTTTGGTGTGAGGAATCAGAACTTGGCATTAGATTTGCAATCCGAAAAATATTTATTACAGTTATCATACAAAAAACATCCAAAAATTACCGAAAACGGCCAAAAACGTTCATTTGTGTATGAAAATAGTTTACAATTTTTTGGAAATACATCTTCAGCACAATCAGATAAGAAAAAAATATACCACTCGCAAAAAATTTTTCGATTTTGAGCGAAAACTCCAAAAAAATTTGTTGTAATTACACCTATTTCAAAGTGTAGATTAAATATTTGAGCGGAAGAAACAAACGGTTGCTCGGAAGGCAACTCAAATCGTGTTTTGACGAACAAAAATCATGCTCTTCATATCTCTCTTCTCGTTCGTTCACTTATATGGCGCAGATCGATGAATTATATTGAAAAAAAATGTTTGGAAGGTTACCGGCCTTTATAAGTTTATACTAAGTTGTGAGTTTGTACTGAACGTCAACAGCCAGGATGCCAACCGTAGGTAACTGTATAGCTGAGAGCTAAGATAGAAAGAGAAAGACACTTTTGTCTGGCTATGCAATAATTGATGTTTAAGCCTGAAAAGTTCTACCAGCGTAAATGGCTAGGAAAATAAAATTGCATGAAGTAAAATGCATATGAAAGCACTCGCACGCCTGCACGTGGAACGCAAACACCAAAATATTGCATATGTATGTGATGCACATACAAAGTATGTACATATACTACGACCATGCCAGCGACCGGATTTCACTGTTATGCACATATTTGGGGCTTCATCAGTGATGTCATTCGCCAGATTTTGACTTTAAAATATCTTGCAAGCTCACATACTCGTATGCATATATAACTAATGTGACCAACTATTTCATAGCTCAAAGAAGTACAGGTGAGGTTGGGTTAGGTTAAACTGGTTGCCCTAGTCAAGGGACACACTTGGACAATTAAGATACCACGAAAAAACTGAACTGATAACCTTAATTAGTCGACGAAAAGCCGTGAGCCGATTACCAAATTTTGAAAGCGGCTAATTTCGATCCCTCAGAGCTTAGTGTTAGTTAAGAAGTGCGAGCCAAAATGCTTACCTCTTTGCCTCCCGAAGGTTGGATAGTCTAAAAGAAAAGTGTGCAGATGATTCCACCTCACCTTCTTCTTGACAGCTGACACCAAAAGGATCAGCTGAAATTCCTAGTCTTACCGCGTGAATACCAATCGCACAATGGCCTGTCAGAACCTCCATCACTAGCCCTTGGGAGGTAATGGGTTTTTTACAAGTTTAGCCTTTTCTAGTGAGTTCCACCAGACAAAGGCTCTGTGAGACAAGACAGGCTTAAATCTGGTGCTCCCCCACTCCGCCGCGACAGTTCTGTCACGAAGTAAACTGTAAGTAAGCCTTATTAGGTTGGTTTCAATCCCCAGATTATGAATAGACTTGACTATTTCCTCTAGAGTGACATCGTTGAAGGCCCTCTCGATATCTAGAAAGGCCCCTACCGGCATAATCGTTATGCATGAATGCTTACTCTAACCACATTAGCATTGTGTGCAAGGCGATATCTGCCGAGCTTTCCTTGCAATAAGAATGTTGCTCTCTTCAAAGACAGTCACGAAGAATCGCGTTTCTTATATACTGGTCTATCAGTCTTTCTAGCATTTTTAGCAAAAACGAAGACAGAAATAAGTATATAAAATATAAAATCTCTAGGGGAAACCTGAGAGCCTTTTCCGCCCTTCGGGATGAGCGCAACACTGACCACCCTCCAAGCCTTGGGGATGTACCCGCAGTTTGCATATATAGGAGCCAACCAAGTGCAGAGCCTTTTGCAGGTGCGCAGGTACGATGCCATCGGACGGCGGCGACTTGAAGGGTTTGAACGAATTTACCACCCAGGTAATGTCCCGATCGTCAGGAGATCGGAGAAGTACAAAATATCGCAAAGACGTACATTTGACTGTACTTCGAAGTACGAAGTACAAGAGCTAAAAACGAAGTACTGTACTTCCGAAAGAAGTACGGTTGGTCACATTATATATAACCACACTTTTTTTTTTAATTTTAAATTAATATAAAACTCTTTGCGAGCAACATTTTTACGGCTTAAAGTTTTTTTTTTCTTGTTTTTTCGTTTCAAGTGTATTTTCTTTGTTTTCTCTTTCGCTCACTTGCCTATACTTATTCCCACATTTGTTCTTTGGTCATCCTTTAAGTGCTACATAACAATTGCGTACAAATTTGCGCAAATTCAACTGTATGGAAGCAATTGCCACCGCAGTAGCTGGACAGCAGTGAAAGCTGCTATAGAGGCAAGCAAGCATACATACATACATACACACATATGTATATCTGGGACGAAATATTTAGAACTGCAAATGTGAATGCACAAAATCAGCTTTTCATGTAGTATATTTGAGAGAGATTAGTAAAGTCCAATGCTGCAATGCCAAGCAGCAGATCAACAGCACTCTGGTGGTCTTGCCGTGTACGTTCACAGCCAGCGTTGCCGTTTTGGTACAATTGTATATTTTTTGATACTTTTTTTCTAAATTTTATAATTTGATATTTTGATATTTTTTTGTTCACAAATGTCCCATTTTGATACTTTTGGCTGGCAGAAATGAATTTTTGAAAACTATGAATAATATTACTGGGGCTGTTTGTACTGAATTGCACAGTTATTGCACTAAAATCAAAATAATTTTGATATTTTGCTCATGCTTGTGTTATTTGTACAATAATTTATGTTGCATATGGCGACAATTGCGCAAGTTTTAGTCTAGTTCTGATTTTGGTGGCCAGATCGTGCTGTAAAATGTGGATAAAAGTGTAGGAAAAAATAAGGTTTCCGCAATTTTATTGTGTAGTAATTTCCACTACATTGACTTGTACAAGTCTCGGGTTGCGCTATGATTTTTTGTGGTTTAGGGGCTCTATAAATTTGTTTTTCAGACTCTCTGTTTTTGTTCAAGCAAGTAATATAAAATTTTATTTATTATTTGTTTTTCAAATAAATGTTAAAAAAATAACATTTGTGTTCGATTTTGATACTTTTTCTGCTTGGCAACTGATACTTTTTTCCAAGCTCGCAGCAACGCTGTTCACAGCATGTTGATACATAAGAGATACACATACATACATATGTATATGTACATATAAAGCGAAATACTAAATGCTTCCAATGATAATGACAGCTTCACAGCTTAAATCTTAGTACTCTTACTACATTTGTACATACTATTTGTATTAAAAGGAAGTTTAGTGTGCACACTTAAGTTAAATGTGGCATGCAAAAGACATAAACTCACTGATTTGGTAGCTACGAGTAGTCAGCGAGCTAAAGTACTATTGTGGTAGCACTTTAATATTTAGTAAGATGTGTTTCATTCTCTATGGAAGATAAAAGTATGAATATTTTATAAGAAGTAAAGCGGTATTTTAAATTTGTTGTGTTTAATGAAAGTAATAAAAGGTGCAGAGCAGCTCAAAAGAGAGTAGAATAGAGTAGCTGTCAAAAAACGGAGCAAATTAAGGCAGATTGCAATTTAATTACTCGCGCGTGGTCGTAACTATTTTTCGATTGTTTTTCTATGGCTTCTACCTATCAAATTATATCTGTTAGGCAATCTGACAGAAATTTCGAGTATTTATTGTATATTACCGATGCGCTCTTTATCATCACTGTGGGTAAGCTTTGTAAGTAAGCTTTGCAAGTTTTCTGAGTCAGCTACGAAATTGTTTGAAAAGTCACTAAGTCCACTATTTGTGAAGAATTTTTTTATGTACGAGGAAGCAAAGAACGCTAAAATTGCATCGTTTCGAAAAAGTTGGCACTTCCCTTTCATGGAATTCTCTTCTCCTTTGATTGTGGAAAATTTTGTTTTGAAAGTTTTGCAAAATACTTAAAGAAAAATTTAAGTTTTTTCCACCACTGCAAAATTAGAAAACAGTGTACTTAGCACTTATTCACTCTCAGTTAGCGATTTGTACACACACAAATTCAACTTTATTAATAATGACTCGAAAGTGATGATTTCTGATAACTGACCACTGACAATTATATACTTTTTCCGGACGATCTTGAGAAAATATTGTTATTTTTTTTTAACTTAGACTACGCACCCGTGGTTTGAAATCCCAGTCATCAAACGCACAGTGACAGACTTAAATCTCAACAGAAATAGTTCTTGTTATTGCTCTAAAAAAAAATATTTTCTGACCCGTGCAAAAATCTGCCACCTCACAACAACCGTAAGTAATGCATTCTGTAAATGAGCAGGTAAGCGGCGAAGCTCGATTGGGGAAGCACTTTTCGAGATTCATCGCTTTCGGAATGCATTACTTTAACATGCGTATGTCATTGGAGGTAAACGAATAAATGTAAAATTTCTTACCTATGCATAACATGTAATGCAATTAGTAAGCGAAGATTGCCTTTAGGCGACACTTCACAAAGTTTTACAGGACAATCCATTTCAACGATACCACATTCAATGTGTTCAGG